>NW_008246106.1:583378-585772 GCF_000281045.1 Saprolegnia diclina VS20 | reverse complement strand
GGTAGCTTGAGCGCATATCGCATCTGAAGCGCCGCCGAGCGCGAGGTTCGCTGCGGGCGAGAGGTCGCTGCGGGCCAGCGGTCTCAATGCTGGCTGCCATAGCCGCAGGACGTCAAGCGTGAGGCGCTCGAGATGTGCGCCATGTGGCAATGCGCCGCAAGAAGACGAGCGCGGTCCGAACTCGACGCGGCGCGCGCAGCGCCCAATGCTACGGTGGCGGCGGCAAAGTTCCTCGTCTCGTCGCGGCGCCCATTTTGAAAGGTATTGCACTGTCCGGCTATTTATCCGGATGCTTCGAAACGACGTCACGAGCGCGACGCGGTCGAGGCCATCGTCGTACTCCTCGCACAAACGCTCGAGGTTGTCGCTGTCAGCGTTTGTTTCGGCGCGTCGACTATATACCTCACAGCACGTAGACGCCGAACATCAAAGCAATGGCATCTCTCTCATCCGGTACGGCGCCGATGGCTGCGACCAGCGCTGCATCGACGCCAGCAACCACGACCCAATACGGATGCGACTGCTGCGCAAGCCTCTTGCGCGCATGTACGCACTTATACCGAGGTGCTGGTGCAGGTGCTCGATGGATGCGACGCTGCTCAACACGATACTGATACCACCAATCGAGCGTGGTGATCATCGATCCTCGACGACGCAGACCCAAGCCAATTCGCATGCTGCATGAAGACGCTGCGATCTTTGTGTACCTGGCGAGCCAACGCCCTGTAATGCAGGGGTTCCTGGCGAAAGAAGGACTTCGGCCACACGAGTTTCACCGTCCTGCCGTGCGACGCGGTGCCGTGCGGCCTAGACCCTGAGGCCCTGGAGCGCAAATTGCGGAATGAGCAGTGCTCAAGGCTGCTATCCTTCTCTGGTAAAAGCCCTTCGTTTCGCCTTTGGCGTGCTCGCTTTTACACACGACTGAACGTTTGCGCCGAAATGGGACATTCTCCGAGTGCCACTTCATAGGAATGAATTGTTTTTTGCGACCTCTGACAAACGAGGACGCATAAACGCGTTGTGATACTAGATCACTGCGAGTGCGAAAGCCCGAGCATTGTGAGCTACAAGCCTTTCCAAACGCCCCACAGAATGTGCTGGATGTCGTACCTCCGCGAATGTTGCTCGGAATCGCAATCTTGTTCCACTGGAAGGGGAGACCGTCGCTACAAGTGCAGAGGACGACGCCTACGGCGTGCCAATGCAGCCATTTGCATTTGAACGCTTCAAGAGCGCTTTGTATCTGTGGTCGAGCATTGCGCGCGTTTTAGGCCTGCAACGACGACGTATCGCAGTCTGCTCTACTCTCCAAAGTGTCTTTTATCACTGAGCCAACTTTGCGCGATTCCATTTCAAACGTGATGTTGCCGGCAAGCGACGTCGGCGTCCTGGCGTGATGCCGCTAAGATGGCACTAAGCTCTTAGTCTGGAGTGCGTAGCGCCTCTCAGATGGCACTACGATCTCAGTTTGGCGCGCATCTTGGATCGCGTCTCGCTATCGCTGTGCGCCTCGTACGTCGACGCAGCCTCACTTTCGGTACTCTCCAAAGTGTTCTCTACTACTGACTACTGTGCCAAGGCCGGACGATTCGTTTTCGAACGCAAAGTGGTGGATCGCGAGGCCTGGTCATGGATGGGTCGGATATCCGGATAATGTGGCTAATAACACGCAAGCTGTCGCGGGCGTTCCCGATTGCGATTTGATGGCGAGTCAACGTCGGTCAAAATACAAAATGGCTCATACGTCGTAGAGTGATTAAGTTTGCTTTGTATAGCACGGAGCACCAAGTTGCACCGTCGTGCGCGGCCTACAGTGCTCGAAACTTGTGTCCAAAGTGATGCCGAATTGTACTATTTGCGGCATCACGAGGAACTTATTCATGGCATATGCCGTTTTCAAAGAAGGATACGATGGAAAACACAACCGCAGCCTTCATGACAAAATGCATAATATGGTTTGCGTCCTTGCTTTTTCAGGTCTCGTGCAGGGTGAGCTGGAAATCTTTGAGCAGCGCAAGTCGACGCAGCGGACGAGGGGCCACTTTACGTGTAAGCTCGCAAAATTCATTCTGCAGGTACCACCGGCATGAGTGTTTTGCGCGCGTACTTGACGAATTGCCCACGTTTGGCAGCGGATGGAGCGATTCGGAGCGTTCAGATATGGCGATAGGCCCTGTGGAAGCGACAATCGAGTTCAAGACTTTGCGTGTTGGTGTTGCCAGCGTTTTGAGCCCCATTGCGCGCTCTCGAAACGAATTGCCCGAGATTTGCGGTCAATAGCCCAAGATCTACCCGGTAACCCAGTCTACCAAGCAGCGGTACCGCTCAGTCGAGCTAATATGCATGCGGTGGCGTTGATGCGTCCAAGCTGATTGCGATATGAATGCGTGAATT
>NW_008246106.1:581259-583278 GCF_000281045.1 Saprolegnia diclina VS20 | reverse complement strand
CGGTTATTGGTCAATCGCTCCACACAAAACGTGGCGTCTAGAACCAGCCGCCGCAACGGAACGGCCAAAAGAGACCGCAGCCGCCACCAAGACCCCAACCAAAGCCGCAGATCGACCCAAAGCACTCCTTCTGGGCGCCCTCGCGAAGGTTTTGTTGTGTATGACCCGCCTCGGCGCTCAGTTTGGTAGCGACACCCAGCACCGGCGTGTCGACGGTAGCAGCGGCCGCAAAAGTGCTGGCGACGAGCGCGAGGGCGGCGACGATAAACTTGACCATGATGTGATGAAGACGCGGGTAAAGCAATACTGCATACGCATCGTTGCGTCAAGTTGGAAGAGATCACCCAGTCGCGATCTGTCATGACATCGAGCTTTCTGGTGGTGACTTTTCCCTGATGGGATGCGATGGGATCGTTGCCGGGGAATATCTCTCGATGTAGACATCGATCGGCGACGTGACTTGGTGTGTTGGGCTCTCCAGACCGAAGTGTATACGTCTGCAAAGTATGGGCGATTCCATTTTGAATGTCGATATCACGACGCGATCGCGTCGGCGGTCGATCGCAACTGGCGGCTTGTGATAGGCTATAAATGTCCTGAAATAAGACCAATGAGAAGCATTTACTTAAGATCGCGGTCAAAACAGAGCTTGGCGCTAGAGATGGCGTCCAGCCATCGTCCAAGATGTTCGTGTCACGGCGCGGCCTGTGGACACCAAGAGCAGATCCGAGGAAGCAAGTCGAGTGCGCTACGAGCTATGAAGCTGGTGCGCAGTCGCAGACCCGGCGTCGCCGACCACAAAGTGCGTGAGGCCCCAGCCTTGCGGTCGACATTGTCGAGTTCCCGCCTACGAGCTCGTGTCGACCATCGAGAAGGACGGTGGTTAAGGACACACGACACTGCGCAATTGGAGACACAAAGCTAGGAAGCGGCTGTAGTGGTGTCGATGTTAGCAGCTTTTGTGCTGGGCGGCCACGTGAGGCGTCTTTCGATTGCCAATGCGCGCTTCTAGGCGCTGGCAGGCACATCAAGCATCGTCGTCGGCGCAGTCAAGCATCCTATCAAGCGCAGCTACTAGTACTAAGGCCCGAACCACTTTCCATTCGACATCAAATGGCGCTTCGATCGCAAGTTTGAAGCTGCATCTGGTCCAATACACAGCACTTGGGTCAAGATAGCTGCATAAATTACACGGGGTTACATTCACAGATACATACACACATCTAGTAGTCATAGAGCGGACCCTTGGGGCTGAAGAACGTCGTGTTGTGTAGGTCGTCGCTGGCGCAGGACGAGATGAGGGTCGATACCGTCGACCATCAGCACGCCGAGGCAGCTTGTAGCAGCCGCGCCTGTACCTGCCTGAAGCGTCGAGACGAGGCAGCTGACGATCGTCTGCTTCTCAGTGTTCTTGCCCGAGAGCGCTTGCAGAATGATGTACATGCGAGGATCGAGTCTTGGGTGAGTGGACGACGCTTTTTTGCGCAACGATGGGCGCCACGGCGCGACTTGCCGGGGTGAGAGGTTCGCAGTGGGTGGTCTGGCGCCGTGACTGCGGTGACGAGGCACGGCGTCGGCCTTCTTCTTGGCCTTTGTATAGCGCGACGGTTGGCGTGCAGAAAATGTCGAGGTTCGTCGTCCGAGACGTTGGCAATCGCCGCGACGCGCGACTAGTTGAGGTTGCTCAAGACGAGAGCTTTGCCGTTGCCGAAACACGAGAGCAACATAAGAGCCCACTGCACGCCTACACGGTCAAGGCGCGAAGCGGCGTAGAGCTTGGCCTCGCATCCGTGAGACCCGGCGCAGTGTGAAATAGGCACCGGCGGCACCTTCTCATTGTCCTTGGGCGCCTTTGCAGCCGACGCCGCGAGGTCGACATGATCTAGGCCTATCGCATCTGACGCGCCGCCAAGCGCGAGGTTCGCGGCGGGCGAGAGGTTGCTGCGGGCCAGCGCCCATTGCTGGGCCGGCGGCGGCGTGGCTCGTCGGCAAATCGCAGATTGGCTGGCTATTGATGTC
>NW_008246106.1:580270-581159 GCF_000281045.1 Saprolegnia diclina VS20 | reverse complement strand
GATGTTGGTAGTGTTTCCAGTCCCAATGCGCACTCTCAATGTGAATATTGCCCGAGACTTGCGGTCAATGGCGCGAATTCTACCCAAAAGCCGACCCACCAAGTCGGAGAGCGTGTTCGGGTACAAGATACTAGTACCTAAGAGACGACGCAGCTGCCGGCGATGGGAGCTGTTGAGGCCCGCCAGACTCGTTGGCGTGAGGGCCCATGTGCCACAGTTGTACAAAAGTACGGGGAGCACGTAGCACTTGTACAGCCGCACTCGGTTTGCGTCGACATAGGTGTATAATTTACATGGAGTTTACATTTACAGACACAATACATCTAGAGGCCGTAGAGTGCGCGCTTGGTGCTGAAGAACGTCGTGTTGTCTGGGTCGTCACAGCGTACGAGATGCGGATCGATTCTGTCGACCATCAGCGTAGCCACCGCGCCTGCACCTTCCTGGAGCGTCAAGACGAGGCAGTTGACGACTTTTTGCTTCTCGACTTTCATGTCGAGAGCGCTTACAGGTTGATGTGCACGCGAGGATCGAGTGCAGCGCCTTGGGTAAGTTGGACACGACGCTCTTCCGCACGTGGCGAGCCAGAGCGCTTTTGACGGGCCTCAGCGTAGCGTGCACATCGCAGCGACGGGCGTGAAGGCTCCTTGCCGGGACGAGACGTTCGCGGTGGGCGGTCTCGGGTCGTTTCGCTGCCTGCAGCCTCTGGGGTGGCGGCCGCGTGCATGCAGCGGAACGTCATGCTGGAGGCGCTCGAGGTTGTAGCCACCGAGACCGATGCCGCGAGAGCGCGCGCTCTGGTCACGACGCGGCGCTCGTGCAGCTCCTTCTACGACGCCAGCACCGTAGCGAGCTCGTCATCCTGATGTGTCGACCATTTCGGAAATGC
>NW_008246106.1:579077-580170 GCF_000281045.1 Saprolegnia diclina VS20 | reverse complement strand
TTGCTTACCTGGCAAGCCAACGTCCTGTATCGCATGGATTCGCAGCGAAAGAAGGACCTCGGCCACACGAGTTTCACCGTCCACAGTCGACAGGACGCCCGCTTGCGACCGCCCTGCCGTGCGACGCGGTGCCGTGCGGCCGAGTCCCTGCAGCGCAAATTGCGGAATGAGCAGCGCTCAAGGCTGATATCCTTATCTTGTAAAAGCACTGCGTTTCGCCTTTGTCGTGCTCGCTTTTACACTTGTTTTTACACGACTGAGCATTTGCGCCAAGATGGGACATTCTCCGAGTGCCACGTCATAGGAATTCGATCGTTTTTTGCGACCTCCTCCGACATACGAGGACCCATGAATCCCATCACACGCGTTGTGACAATACTGTAGATCACCGCGAGTGCGGAAGCCCGAGCATTGTGAGCTACAAGCCTCTCGTTCGAATCGCTCCACACGACGCGATGGCGCTGGACTTAGTAGTTGTGTGAATGTGGCTAGGAATCGCACTCTTTATCCAGTGGAAGGAGATCGTCGCTACAAGTGCAAAAGACGAAGACTACGGTGTGCCTATGCGGTCCTTTGCATTTTAACGTTTTAAGAGCGCTTTGATTCTGTGGTCGAGCAATGCGCGCGTTGTACGACGGCAACGGTAACCTAGCGTGGTGGGCTCTACTCTCCGAAGCGTCTTCTATCACTGTGTCAACTATGGGCGATTCCATTTCAAACGTGATGTTGCCGGCAAGCGACGTCAGCGTCCTGGCGTGATGCTGCTAAGATGGCACTACGATCTTAGTTTGGAGTGCGTTGTGGCTCTCAGATGGCACTACGATCTTAGTTTGGCGCATCTTGGATCGCGTCTCGCTATCGCTGTACGCCTCGTACGTCGATGCGACCTCGCTTTCCGTACTCTCCAAAGCGTCCTCTACCACTGTGCCAAGTCTTGGACATTTCGTTTTCGAACGCAAAGTGGTCGATCGCGCGGCCTGGCGATGCTGCACCAGATATCCGGATAATGTGGCTAATAACACGCAAGCTATCGCGGTGCGTTCCCGATTGCAATTTGATGGCCAACGTCGGTCAAAATACAAAATAGCTCCTA
>NW_008246106.1:575470-576516 GCF_000281045.1 Saprolegnia diclina VS20 | reverse complement strand
CGCGCCGTCCCCAAGAGACCCCGAGGCATATGTGCCGTCCCCGTCGACGCGCGCCGAGTTCCCAGCCTGTGACCGATGGCGGTACCTCGGGCCAGCCGCGAAGCTGTGCCGACACGTGGAAGAGCAAGCGGCGAGCGCCGACCAGGTCCGCAGGACTCTCACGGACCAGAACGCGCGCCTGATGAGGATCGTCGAGGCGCAAGCAATGTCGTTGGCGTCCGAGCGCCGGGACGATGACCGCTGCCGGCTCGCCTCGATACGACTTGACCCCGTTCCGTTCTTCAGTGAAGGAGGGCCGGTGCACCCCATTGCGCACATGCGAGCCGTCAGGGCCCGCGCCATGATGTACGACGGGACGGCCACGACATGCCTACGCGTCCTTGCCGCGTCGCTCAAGGACAAGGAGCAGCAATGGCTACAATGGGCTATCGACGAGAACAACTGGAGCCGCACGCGTCTTACGAACGACGACCTCGACGCGCTCGAGGCGCTCTTCTACAAGCGCTTCATCGGCGGGCGGTCCGCGCGGGGCCGCCTGTTTGAAAACGTCGAGCAAGGTGGCAGCGCCCTCGATGGGTACGAGCGCGTCGACGAGTATCTGCAACGGGTCGCCGACGTCGCCCGGGTGGCAGGCCGCAGCGAAGACGAAGAGTTCATGATCGAGAAGGCACGCGATGGACTTACGGATCCAGACATTCGCATGGTCGCCGCCAGCATGGACGGACCGATCACGGCTGCGTGGGAACCCTTTAAGAAGAGCGCCATGGCCGTCGACGAGCTACTGCGATCCGGAAGACCACGACAAGACGCCCTGAGAAACGCCGCTGGGCCCGACACGACGACGACGTCCGCGAGCACGAACGACCAGAGCGCCGGCGAGGGCAGCTGGGCCTTCCGCGCGCCAGTCGCCCAGACAACACACCTGCACCCGTCGCCTGCGCAGTTTCCCGTCACCGGCAACCCGGATGCGCCGGTTTTTGGGCGAGACCGCCGGTAGGAGCTACCCCGGCGGTCGCACAAGGACGAGAAGCTCAAGGAAGACAAGG
>NW_008246106.1:571322-573085 GCF_000281045.1 Saprolegnia diclina VS20 | reverse complement strand
GACATGGTCGCGCTCCAAGTCCCGACGCCCGATGCCCCGTTTAACCTCACGGTCGGGTCTGACTTCTCGACGATCGGGTGCGTGCTCTCGCAGACGTCAGCCGATGGCGAACGGCCGATCGGGTTTGCTAGCGCGACGCTGAACGAATGTGAGCTCCGCTATACGCCCGTGGAGAAGACGATGATGGCGCTCCTGCTCGGAGTGCGCCAATGGCGGCACCACCTCGGCGGCGCAGTGATCCAGGTGTACACGTGGAACCCAAACCTTCGGTGGGCAGTCGCGCATGCTCACCACTACGGTCGGCTGGGCAAGTGGCAATTTGAGCTCGGGTCGCTCCCGCTCAAGATCGACGTCGGCCAGAAACGACAGCAGTACCCGCTCGAGATGCTACTGGGCCGATCGCCGCAAGACGCACCCACGGTCGCTATGTACCCTCCGACCTTCCAGTGGCCCCATATGGGCGAGGACGCTGTTATCGTGTCGAGCGATGGAGCCAACCGCGGCGGGGAGACGAGTGGCCACGGGTTCTGCATGTGGGACAGCCGTGGCCGCACTCTGCTCGAAGCCGGCGGCGGATCGGGCCCGGGCACTGCGACTGTCAACCAGCAGGAGGCCGCTGGCCTCGAGGCCGCGCTCAGGGCCGCGCGGGGACGCGGGAGCCGCACCGTTGTGGCGTTCTCGGACTCCGAGCTCATCTGCAACCTCGTCCACCGAGTTTTTGTCCCCAAGGAAGAGGGCCTCCGGAAGCGCATCTCGACGATCACGCAGATCCTCAGTGGCTTCGACGCGTGGGTGCTTTACCACGTGCCTCGCGAGTACAACGGCGCTGCCGACTTCGCCGCCAATTGGGTCATGGACGACCAGTCGCCAGTGGACCGCCAAGGAATTGCCGATCGGAAGGCCATCAACGTCGAGGTTGTCCAATCGTGGGTCGACGCGAACCGGCCGCTACCACCGTGGGGGTGCGTTCCCCCGTATAGCGCCCCGGACCAGGACGCGTTGTCAGCAGCCATTGAAGCCACAGACGATGCAAGCACTGCTGACGCGTTACGCAATCAGCGGATCCGGCAAGGCCAACTTGGCGTCCGATGGATGGCCGGGTTTATTGAGTACCTCGAGCAACATGACGATGGCCGGCCGATCCGGTACAAGCTCGAAGACGTCGCCGACTACACGATGATGGATGGCGTGCTTTGTAAGGTGACAACTCGACCCGCTTACCGTCGAGGCGTCGGACCGGGCCGCCCAGTTGCCGTGATCCCCTCGTCACTCCGACGGGAACTGGTCGCCGGCGCACATGCCGGCGTCGATGAGTCTCATGGCGGCATCCAAGAGACTCTCGACAAACTCGCCTTGACGTCGTATTGGCCAGGCATGCTCGGCGACGTCACTGCGTTTGTGAAGCGGTGCATCCGATGTCAAGAGTCCAAGCACCCACGTCACACCACGCGCGCACCCAGTGGGAGCCCACGCGTCGGGTACGCCCCGATGGACGCGCTCGCGGCAGACCACGCGGACCTGCTCAGTGTCCCTACGGCCAACGGCAACAAGTACGTCCTCGTCGTCACGGACCTCTTCACACGCTACGTCTGGTGCCTGCCAGTCCGCGACAAGTCGGCGGAGACGACGGCGATGGTGCTGCACAACTTTATCATCCAGCCTTTTGGAGCACCACGAGTGCTGGTTTCCGACCGGGGTCAAGCGTACATGGCCAAGGTCTCGCGGTGCCTCTACACCATGTACAACGTCAAGCACTGTCCGAC
>NW_008246106.1:569073-569772 GCF_000281045.1 Saprolegnia diclina VS20 | reverse complement strand
GTCGCGGTGCCCATTTTGAAATGAATTGCAATTGGTGTCCTGCTATTTATCCGGATGCCTTGAAACGACGCCACGAGCGCGACACGGTCGAGGCCATCGTCCGCACTCCTCGCACAAAGGCTCTTGTACGCGTTTGTTTCGGCGCGTCGACTATATACCTCACAACACGTAGACGTCCGACATCAAAGCAAGGGCATTTCTACCGCTACGGCGCCGATATCTGCGACCAGCGCTGCATCGACGCCAGCAACCACGGCCCAATACGAATGCGACGGCTCCGCGAACCTCTTGTGTGCATGTGCGCACCTACGCCTAGGTACTAATGCAGGCGCTCGATGGCTGCGGCGCTGCTCAACACGATACTGATACCACCAATCGAGCTTGGTGATCATCGATCCTCGACGCCGCAGACCCAAGCTCGCTTGCTGCATGAGGACGCTGCGATATTTGCTTACCTGGCAAGCCAACGTCCTGTATCGCATGGATTCGCGGCGAAAGAAGGGCCTCGGCCACACGAGTGTCATCGTCCACAGTCGACAGGACGCCCGCTTGCGACGGGTGACAATTAAATTCTAGCGAATTTTCATTGAATCGCCTAGCGGAGTTCATTCTAAGACCGATTCCTCGCAAACCGTGCGGCGCGCGTCCTCGTCAGCCTCGGTGTCGCTTGCCAAGGAGTAGTCGCTGGTATCACGCAGG
>NW_008246106.1:568179-568973 GCF_000281045.1 Saprolegnia diclina VS20 | reverse complement strand
CAACAACAACAACAACAACAACAACAACAACAACAACAACAACAACAACAACAACAACAACAACAACAACAACAACAACAACAACAACAACAACATCAACAACAAAACTTCATCAAGAAGGACAATGTCGTACACACGTCAGATATATCAATCACACGTGGGAAAACACACACAATTGAGAAAGCGAGTTCATCTCGCTCCTCGACCACAATTCAAAGGCAATCAAAGGAGAACGCCGCCGAGGTAGATGCGACAATCATGTCTCGTGGCTCCAACGCTATCGAACGATGGTCCATATCTTCTCAAGCGAAGCTCTCCAACCCAAATGCTAGAAGTTTTACACTGGCAATTACGCCTCTGAACATCAACAAAGGCCCATGCCTTGGATGTCGAACTACACATATACAAATGTTCCATCCTATACACACTGACAACGACATCGAAATGGATATGTGATCCTACTACACCATCGTCCACACTAAATACAGTATTTTAATCGATTATCGAAATCGCCATTATTAACTAGGGTCCGGGGGAGTGGGCTGGTAGGAACGATGAAATCATATGGATTATGCCATGTTGTCGGCGATTTTGGCCTTCACGTCGTCGTCGGTCACGTCCATCGTCGTACGAGGTGCTCGGAACCGCTCGAAGCCAGATGATGACAATGGGCATGCAGCAGTGTTCCAATTCTGGATGAGCGCGTGGCGAATCACATCCAAAGCCTCGAACTCGGGCGGTGCCCCCGTGAGAAAGTAGCTCGCAAGGCCGAATCGCAGCCGTAGAGCCGCAAT
>NW_008246106.1:547167-550139 GCF_000281045.1 Saprolegnia diclina VS20 | reverse complement strand
AGCCCGAGCATTGTGAGCTACAAGACTCTCGTTCCATCGCTCCACAGGATGCGATGGCGCAGGACGTAGTAGCTGTGTAAATGTGCTAGGAATCGGAATCTTCATCCACTGGAAGGGAAGATCGTCGCTACAAGTGCAGAAGACGAAGACTACGACGTGTCAATGCGGTCATTTGCATTCTTAACATTTTAGAGCGCTTTATATCTGTGGTCGAGCATTGCACGCGTTGTAGGACAGCAACGATCGACGAATCGCGGTCTGCTCTGCTCTCCAAAGTGTCTTCTATCACTGCGCCAGCGTTGGGCGATTCTATTTCAAACGTGATGTTGCCGGCAAGCGGCGTCGGCGTCCTGGCGTGATGCCGCTAAGAGGCACTGCGATCTTAGTTTGGCGCGCATCTTGGATCGCGTCTCGCGACCGCTGTGCGCCTCGCACGTCGACGCAGCCTCGCTTTTTGGGCTACCCACTGCGTCCTTTTTCAATGGGCCTGGTCGGGGTTAATCCAGTTTCTGACAAAAAGATGTCAACTGGGCGAGATTGGGATAACGGTTTCCAAAGGTCGCGCCAGACAATTCTCCAAGCCACGCCACCCCATCGTGGACTTGCGTTTATATTCTTTGTCCACTGAAAGAGGTACTACCTGTATTAGTTATACCTTCCGTGAGCGGTACAAACACACGAACCAAGTACTCACGACCACATGATGAATGTGCGTATGCACGTCGTCTATTCAACATAGTATCTCGACGATTCAACGTCCACGGGCCTCTTGTGCTCGGTGCTTGTTTCAACCATCCACGCGATGTAGAAGACGCAGCGCATTGCAGTACACCTCCTGAAATCGACACTCAGGAGACCGTGGCACACACATAGAGCAACGTACCGACTTGGAGGTAAGCGTTGGACGGTATGGCCTGGGGCGTCCTCAACGAGGTGCGACCTTGTCGTCTCGAGGCGACAGATCGCGGCGCGCACGACGAATGTCAAAGCGCAAAAGAGGCACAGCAAGCATCACGCGAGCGTCTCGAGATGGCTCTGCGTTTTCGCGGCGACTACGAGTCGCAGCGGCGCCAAAGAGCAGAAAGTAGCAAGTCGAGGCGTCTTTCGAGGACGCTAGGAAGCGCTGCACGCTATAAAGCGTCCACGCGCATGATCGGCGAGCCCGGCGGCTGCCAACACGGCGTGGCCACGAGACGGTCCGTCTCCATGACCGCTATAGCTTGAGCACGTCATCCACATAATCAGCGTCCAGCCACGTGGCAAGAGCCGTCGGCAGACGCGCTAGGCTATGATGCGGGAAGTCTGGCCATTCTCCTTGGCGAATCGCGAAGTCCGGATACGTTAATCCTGCCCTCGTAAAATAAACTTGAGCTAAAAACTCGGCAATTCTATCTGAAATTGATTTGGTTTTATAATTACGCCATCTGGATCATCCGGACCAATGTTGCCGAGGCATCAGGCCATGACCTCCGGCTATTCAAGATACGAGTATCAAGGGTCAGTAATTTGACCCTTGCTAGTATGCGCAAGTCAGGACCAGCACGGATGGCGTCAAGGTCAATCCATGCAATCTCGTTGATGCGTGCTGTAGTACAACGCAGACGCCGCTGCCCGAGCCTTGAGGTTACAGCAAGGTTATCGCCTTCTTTGCCGGTAGCTGTCGAGTGATCTTGAGCGAGAGCTGAGTGGATGGCCGCTAGACTGGTACAACAGCGCGTGTATTGTGTGCAAGCTAAGTGCATGGCAGATTGTTTTGGGCTATCGCTTGTTCGCAACGATATAGCTGTGTCGCCTTCGCGGTTGATGTCACGTTTGAACGGTTTGCTGGTTCTGCTACCCGATGATCGACTATGCTGAATGACAATGCAGGATGGATTGGTCTCATTGACGACAACGCGAGTCGGAGTCTTGGATCAAGCTCACCAAGGCTTCATGATAGCTACCCGGAACGGAGCGGACAATCTTCTACGCCGGTAATGTATCTTTTGGTATCTAGTCTTACCCAATTTTTAGAGACGATAAAAATGAAGTCCTTGTGGCCTAATGGATAAGGCATCGCTCTCCGAAGGCGGAGATTGCGGGTTCGAGTCCCGTCAAGGACTTTTTGTACTAGCGCACTATCTTATAACGTACGCCGCACTAGGTGTCCATACCATAGGTATGCATAGGTCTACACTTATTCGTTATTTTAGTATCCCGGCCACGAATTTGTATTAAAGCTGTGCTACTATATGTGGACTCGGTATGGGTTGCCGCTAACGTTAACGCTGTAAAGTTTCGAGAGCGTGCACGAGAGTCAGTGGTATATACAGCGACCTCAACCAGCTCATCTTCGCAGCGCTTGGTCTGAACGCAGCAATAAACGGGACCTAGCGCGGCTACGATGGATAACGGCAAAGCCCTGGATGTACACTGATCTGATGTGATGACCATGCCGACGCGACCCGTCGTACCGTCCAATTTCTATACTGAGCCTTCATACGACGGTTTTCGTACGGTGGTTTTTCTCCGCATCTCCGAAGACTACAAGAACTACATGACAACTCCGGCCTAACGAAATGCGCGCGGATGATCGCCATGGTTTTCCTTCCTCACCCGCGGCCACAAGCGTCGTTGGGCGACGACAGAAGAGCCAGACGAGCCCCCGCGCCGCCGCCTGCGCAGCCACGGACCGGCGAGCGAATGAAGAAGAAGGAGATTGCTAGTCTCTACGTATGCGAAGTCTTTGTGTAACTATGAAGATAACGCGAAACACGTTCATATATATATAATGCATGTCATTTGTTTACTTATTAACTCCCACGCATTCAGGCGTAGCGCTACGTATGCGAAGTCTTTGTGTCATAATGAAGATAACGCGGAACACGTTCATATATATATAGAATATCTCAACATCTCAACATGAGCCCACCGAATGGACCAAAACTAGCTGGCAAGTTCGGTCGGCTTCAATATGTAACACAAGTAAGCAC
>NW_008246106.1:538410-546212 GCF_000281045.1 Saprolegnia diclina VS20 | reverse complement strand
ATAAGTAAACAAATGACATGCATTGCACAATTTTCTCTTTCATCAGCCAGGAAGGAGAATTCTAGTCCCATGAAGCAAATGTCAATGGGAAAACAAATGGACCAAAATGTGGCTGAGTGCAAACAAATCGTTTATCCATAGGAAATAGAAACAACAGAAGAGATTTATACTAATAAATTATAGCCTCGCAATTGACGGAATATTGCTAAAACTCGTATCTGTTGCCCTCTAAAATTTCCGTGACATGCAGGCGCAAATAAACATTGATGCGATTGTTCTGAACGGGTTATAGTCGACAACTGACGTCCATATCACGGAGGATACTAAGAATAAGAAACTCAGCTTAGGCTGGACATTGACCTCAAGGAGCAAAACGCGCGCACAACTAAATAAGGCGTAGATCAAAGATAGGCTTCACGTGTTGATACATCATGTTTGTTGGGAGCGCGTCATTATTGTCGGCGACACGCTTCGACAAGTATTGTCGTCGCATCGCCGTACCCGTTCTTAGTGGCAATACTCAGCGGCGTGACACCGCACTAGCTCAGAATAAGAAATGAGTGAAAGACCGCTATCATACAATGCGTACGTTGTCGGGGCACGATGGGTCTGCGCCAGCTTCAAGGAGCCGCGAGAGTACGTTCACGTGGCCATTGGCTGCAGCCACCCACACGGACGTCTGTCCGGCCTGAAACAGTGAGCAATGTCAGCCATCGAGTTCATCGTAAGTCTTTGTACATAATTGCACTGATCCGCATCAGGGTGGCACTGCAGAAGCTTCAATACGATAGCCTCTAGCCCCGCCGCCGCCGCAATATGTAGTGCTGTCGAGCCATCCTAGAAAAGCAGCGTGAGACTCTGAACCGTGACCGAGCCGTCATGAACATCAGTGCTTTGGTCCACATCGGCTTTTGCAAGCAGCAAGGTATCGACAATTTCTCGGTGATCCGCTTCGACTGCAACCATCAGCGGTGATTGTCCATCCTAGAGATAGAGCAGCGATGCACAATGGCAGATACATTCCAGTGGCTCGTACGTTACGACACTGGTTGCAGTCGGCACCTGCGTCCAAAAGCAGGCGTACGACATCGACTTGTCCGGTCTTTGCGGCAATGAAGAGAGGTCCCGTGCCCGACTAGTGTCGTATGACACACAGGTATTGCACAATCTTCGTACCTTTTTGCTCTGGGCAACATTGGCGCCAGCGTCGAGAAGGAGGGAGACCACAGTCTTGTGACCATTCTGGGCGGCAACGTACAAGGGGGTTCGGCCCGCCTTGCACCGTTGTTGGAACTGTTGTATCCCCTCCGTACGTACCGCGTCGGTTTGGTTCAAGGCTGCGTTTCCGGCCAAGAGCTGGGCAACAACAAGGTCGTGGCCGTTTTGCGCTGCGATATAGAGCGGATGGATTCCGTCCTAATGTCAAATGAGCCGATGCACACGTCAATGCTGTAGTACATCTTTGGGCTGGTTGACATCGGCGTTCGATTGCAGTAGCCAGGTGACGACGGCGTCGTGGCCGTACTGCGAGGCAACAAACAGCGGTGTCTGCCCGTCCTACGCGATCGTGAGCGCCAGTCGCCTGTATCATCCATCGACTTCGCGGCTTTGGTCGATATTGGCATTCGATTTCCACAGCAGCTTTGCAACGCCGAGCTGGCCGTACTTGCACGCAGCGTACAGAGGGGAGGCACCCGACTAGAGAAGAGTCGCTAAGATGCGCGTAGCTCGGAAACTACCTCTTTCGCCAAAGCGACGTCTGCGCCAGCGCGCAAGAGGGCAGCGACGATGTCGTTCGATCCGTTGCGAGACGCGGCGTATAAGGGCGTGCGGCCAATCTGTCCCACGGTGAACACGGCTCCTTACTGTGCGGAACACTACGGTGTCGGTTTGGTTGCAGTCGGCTTGGGCGAAAAGCAATCGCTGCACAACGGCAGTTTGACCGCTTTGAGCGGCTACAAGCAGCGGGCTTGCGCCTTCCTATTCCAAATGTCCGCGCCTTGCTTCTGAGTAGCGCGGAGCGTACGTCATTGTAGCAGTTAAGGTCCACGTGAGCCTCGATGAGACGCTCGACGACCGCCGGGTGGCCTCGCTGGGCCGCTACGTGCAGCGGCGTCGCGCCCACCTGCTCGATGCATAAAAAATGCAAGTTTTTCTGGTTGCCGCACCGCCTCGTCGCATTTGGTGCTATCGGCGCCCGCGCGAAGCAGCAAGGCCGCGACACTTCCGTGCCCGCCATAGGCTGCAACCCACAGTGGCGTGCGCCCGTCCTAGCCAACCATGATGGTCTGGTGCAGTCGCGAGCGGACCTTGTGGCATTTGTTTGCATCGGCGTGTGCTTCCAGGAGCTTGTCGACGACGTCGTAATGGCCGTTGAGGGCCGCCATCCACAGCGGCGTGCGTCCGTCCTTTCGCTCGTCACGCAGCCGATACAGGACACATGCGCACCTTGTGACTTAGATCTGGATCCGCGTGAGCGGCGAGCAAGGCTTGGACAATGTTGGCGTGGCCCTGGTTGGCCGCCACGTACAGCGGCGTCGCGCCCACCTGCAGTCGTAAGAGGCTAGAACGTAGGCGAGTGTGTACCTTGTGCGGCTTGTTGATGTCTGCTTTGGCGAGCACGATAGCGTCGACAACATTGCCAAAGCCGTTGAAGGACGCCATCCAGAGCGGGGAGCGGCCGTCCTACGACCAACGAACCTGTGAAACGCCATGTGGTAGGACACGTTGTACGCGGTGGCTCTTGTTGGGATCGGCGCCCGCTTCCAAAAGAAGCTGCGCCAAGACTGTGTGGCCCGTGAACGCTGCCATCCACAACGGGGTGCGCCCGTCCTACGTCATTTGGTACTAGACGGGGACTGATGCTTCGCACCTTGTGGCTTTTGTCGACGTCGACAGCGGCCAGCACAAGGTGGCGGACCACGTCTTCGTGACCGTTGCAAACAGCCATCCACAGAGGCGTACGTCCATCCTAAGTCCACTGCATGAAATCTTACATCGATGAAGAGGGATACTTTATGGCAGGTGTTGGCCTTGGCCTTGGCGCCGAGAAGGGCTTCGACGACGGCGGTGTGGCCGTTCTGCGCTGCCACGTACGTCGGTGTCGTGCCATCCTACGCAATATCTCGCCTCAGCAAAGGGCGATACGTGCTGGCACCAACATGTTTGGCCAGGTCCACATCGGCTTGCGCTGCGATCAAGAGTGCCACCGCCGAGACAAGTCCGTTGAAAGCTGCCGTCGACAGGGGCGTGCAGCCATCCTAGATAGATAAACATATGGGCTGGAAGTAGAGTGCTCGACGCGCACCGAAGCGGCTTGGTTGACTGCAGCACCGCCTTGCAGCAGCACCGAGATGACAGCATCATGGCCCTTGTGCGCCGCGACATATAGCGGCGTCGCACCAACCTAGTAGCAGCTAAGGGCTCGAACGAGAGAGATAGTACTACCGAGGTGTCGGCGAGGTTGATTTGAGCGCCGGACTGTATGAGAAGTGCCACGACTGGAGCAAATCCCTTGAAGGCAGCGATCCAGAGCGGCGATCGCCCGTCCTACGTCGCTCGATGCAATCGACTGTATCAAGCGTGCGAACGTACGGCGTTGCAAAGATCGAGGTTGGCATGCGCTTGGACGAGCACAGCGACGACTGAAACGTGCCCTTTAGAGGCAGCAACCCACAACGGAGACACGCCTTGCTACAGGTTACGTGAGCGCGATTAGGGTCGTGCGGGACGAACTTTGAACGTCTTGTTGACGTCGGTCTTGGCTTGCACGAGGAGCTTGGCCAGCGTCGCGTTGCCATTCTGCGCAGCCACGTACAGCGCGGTCGCACCCGTCTGCATGTAATGTTAGGGTGCAGATCTTAGTCGGACGTTATAGTACGTGAGTGGCTTGATCGACAACGGCTTTTGCGTTGAGAAGGAGCGCCACGACTGGGTTGTGACCGTGCTGTGCTGCAATGTACAACGGCGTTGCGCCCAGCTAGCACCACAAGTACGCGTGACGCAGCACATGGCGTGACTACCTCGGCGCCTTTGTTGACATCCGCGTTCGCAGCAATAAGCTGGGCGACGACGTTGGCGTGGCCGTTTTGGGCAGCCACGTAGAGAGGTGTCGCGCCCGACTAGTCGACTAAATTGGAAATACTTCCTCGACGACATCGAACGTACGCGCTGACTTTGGTTGATGTGCGAGCGGGCCTCGATGAACACCTTGACCACGTGCTCGTGCCCATTCTGCGCCGCAATGTACAGCGGCGTGGCGCCAAACTGCCGACAGTATTCTACCACTTGCGTAAAATGTGAAAAACGTACGTTGGTGGCGCGGTCAATGTCGGCCCCCGCGTCCAAGAGGACCCGGACGGCGTTGGCGTGCCCATTGAGTGCTGCCACGCACAGTGGCGTCCAGCCGTCCTATGTTGGATGCGGTCAACTCTTTCTACCGAGAAAATACCTTGTCGCACTTGTTCAAATCGGCCTTGGCGAGGATGAGGCGCTGCAGCACATTTGAATGGCCACTGAACGCAGCGGCCCAGACCGGTGACCAGTCGTCCTACGAACCATAGAGGCGCAAATGAAAGTTACCAGTGTCGTACCGCTGGTCCGTCGTCCGAGCTCGCTTCCATGAGCAAGGCTACAATGTCGCTGTGGCCGTTGAAGGCCGCTGCAATCAGGGGCGTTGTTCCCGCCTACAATTTCCACGTTATTTGCGAGATCCAAGGCCACCAAAGTACTTGTTTTTTCTTGGTGAGATCGGCCCCAGCTTGCACGAGCATGGCGACTACTGTCGCGTGGCCCTTGGCTGCTGCCACGTACAGTGGCGTTGCGTTTTCCTAGACACATGCCTTCGAAGACGAAGCCGAGGGCGCGAGCGTACGTTGTTGCCAAGGTTCACGTCGGCCCCCGCTTGCAGCAGTTGCTTCAAGATGCCTTCGCGACCGTTTTGGGCTGCCACGTATAGCGGCGTCGACCCCGACTGCAGAAACCATGAGTGTTTTCGAGTTCATACATTCCGTACGAGCTTTCGGGCGTTGGCGTTGGCTTCCGACTGCAAGAGGAGCTCGACGATGGCATCGAAGCCGTTCTGGGCAGCAACGTAGAGAGGCGTGGCGCCGTCCTACAGAACTATGACGCAAAATCTAGTGTTTCCGAGTGCTGCCTTCTTGCTCTGGTCGACTGCGGCATTCGCCTGGATGAGCAACGCAACAACGCTGTCGTGGCCATTCTGGCTCGCCATGTACAGCGGTGTGGCCCCGTCCTAGACATTCGCATACGTCTGCTCGAGCTGTTGCTGCTGTCATTCGTACGCTTGTGGGCTTGTTGACGTCGGGCATCGACCGCAAGAGGAAGTGTACGACGAGACTGTGGCCATTCTGGGCGGCGCGCAGCAGTGGTGTCCAGCCCTACGCGCTCAAAATGCGCTCGCGGATGGAAATGCTGCGAACCGACCTCGGTCTCGGTGTTGGCGTTGGCGCCGCGCTTGAGGGCGACCGACACGGCGCTGTGGTCGCCCGACCGCGCAGCGTGATAGAGTTGCTCGTGGAGCTATGGAGCGTGAGCTGCATCGCGCAGACCGTCGCGCGTACCGTTGCTACCATGCTTGCCGCGACCAACTGAGAAAACCGTCCGGGGTCGAAAGGGCACGGGCACTACATAAGCGAATTTGATGAAAAAAAAAGGTATTCGATTGACTAATATACATATCTAATGCTGGAAAGATTATTAGCATGCTGGGGTCGAGCCTAGACGACCAATGCAGCCTGCACGACCCGATCGAGCACGTGGAGATGCTTGCGTGCGGTGTACGTCGAGAGGTGGCCGCCGAAACACATCGTGGGCTCGCCATATGCGTCCGTCAGCTTGAGCGTATCGCCGTCCGAGTAGTCGTCCGCATAGTCGATCACGGTGGCGTTGGCCGCCGTGAAGGTCGGATGCAGGCGCTCAAAGAGCCAGGTCTTCTCCTTTTGGAAGGTTGCGCGGCTCACGGGCGCCGGGAGCTTGACCTTGTCGCCTTGGATCCATGCGTTGGGGTTTATGCGCGCGTACTCGGGACTCTGGTCGACGACAAACACCTTGATGCCGAGGGCAGACACGGCCAGCAGTTGGCTCTGGAACTCTGCCAGAATCGCATCGACATCGGCGAGACTCTGCTCCTTGCACGGGGCGCCTTCGTACATGCAGCACACCGGCGGGTGGCTTGCTGGCTTGTTTTTTGGGGCGCCTGGGTTGAGGTACTGCACCCAGTGTACGACGAAGAGCGCAACATTTGGCTTGAGCGTCTTGAGCATCTCGATGTTCTGCGCAAACTCGGGGCGGCACGGCAGCATCGCGCGGCCCCAGCGGGTCTTGAAGACGACGGTCGGGAACGGCTGCTTGGCCGCAATGCTCTCGTTGAAGAGCTGTGCAAAGCGGGGCTTGGACATGTCACCGTGCGAGTCACCGAGGACGACGATGACGCCGTTAGCCTCGTGTCTAGGGTTGATGGCCTGGCACCGCTCCGGGTACCCTGCGTACGTCGGGTCCTTGAACGGGAATGGCTCGCGGAGCTTGGCGGTTGTGATATACGGCGTGTCGGTCGGGCAATAACCAGGTATGGGTTTATCCCATTCCCCGTCGGCAATAGCATGACGAGCCATCTTTACCGTCGTCTTGGCGAAATTTTTGGGGACAGCAGGCGTCGGCGCCACTGTCGCCTTGATCTCGGCAGCTGCCACCGGCGCAACCGTGCTGTGGGCAAGGTCCGTGGACGCATTCAATGCAGCAGCAGCCGTCGATGCGTTCACTTGTGCGACGACCGCGGCCAAGGTCGCCGTTGGCACCACGTCTTGGATCACCCCTGCCGGCGCTGTCGTCGCGACCACCGACATATCGGCTGTCGAAGCAAAGTCCGAGTCCATGCTGGCCGCCAAGTCGAGCTCAATGGCCGAGTAGTGCGTCGGCGACGCATACGCGAGCGCCGCAAGGACCCCGAGCGCCATCACGCAGAGCACGAGCAGCGGCGTCACGAGCTTGGACGTGCGGCGCCGGAGCCGCTTCTCGACGTCTTCGTACGTAAGAACGCTCAGCAGCAGCGAGATGCCAAGCATGACCCACGGCGCCATGTACGCTGGGCGGCTGCTCGCGTCCGGGTACCGCTCGATGGCAAAGACGAGGAGCGGCCAGTGCCAGAGGTAGAGACAGTAGCTGATCTTGCCAATGTACACGAGCAGTGGATGGCCCAAAACATGCTTGTTGAAGGCAGCGTCGGGACCGGCGGCGATGAGCAGCGTCGCGCCGAGCGTCGGGAGAAGGGCCCAGAACCCCGGGAAGAGCCGGTCTTCGTTCACGCTGGCAAAGCCAACGAGGACGAGTCCGAGCCCGACAATCGACACGACTTGGTCGCGGCTGGACGGCGCGGCGGCAACGTACATGGCTGCGACGCGCTGCACCGCGTGCTCGAGGACCGACGGTTCGGTCTCTGTCTCGGGCTCGACCTCGGGCTCAACCTCGACCTCGACCTCGACGATCGCTGTGCAGTGGAGGTAGGCGAGAAGACCGCCGAGCGCCATTTGCCAGAACCGACTCAGTGGCATGTAAAACGACCACTTGTTGCTGCCTTGAACGCCGAGAAGACTCACGTTGATGCCAAAGCTGACGACGACGACCGCCAGCTGCAGTGCGATCGCCTTGCGGTAGCTCAGACGCATGAGCAGCGACGCGAGCAGCGGCCAAAAGATGTAGAATTGCTCTTCGACGCCGAGCGACCAGAGATGCAGCAGTGGGTTCGTCTTGACGTCAATGTCAAAGTACGAGTGCGTGAGCGAGAG
>NW_008246106.1:537500-537905 GCF_000281045.1 Saprolegnia diclina VS20 | reverse complement strand
CGAATGGCGAAGTGTGAGTCGGGCGTGTGCTGGGTATGCTGTGTATGGTGAGCTGGGCGTTTCCAGTCGTCTGTTGCGATCACATGGTATGACAAATGATCGCAGCAAAGCTGATGGCGCGCCACGGTGGTAGCCTCTGTCAAAAAGCGGCACAAGGTGGATGTGTCAAAATGAAAACAGCGGAAATGACTCTAGGATCCATGTTACTGTCGCTTGGTTTCGAGAGATTGACGGCTTATGCAATGTGCGATCAGACTCCTGCGATAGCTATCAGTGCCGTCACAAAATTGGGCTCGGACAAATCGAGGTTGGTTATGTATCAACTTGACCACATTTGACGCTGAACTACAGTACTTACGCACGCTACTTGGCACTACAGTAGGAGGGATGCGTACGACCAAGGGT
>NW_008246106.1:483771-531331 GCF_000281045.1 Saprolegnia diclina VS20 | reverse complement strand
CACTGCTCAAGCACCAGCGACGCCTCCACGCCCGAGCGCGCGTGGACCAACGCGCCCAGGAGCAACACCGCGCCCAGTGGCGGGCGCTGCAGGCCAAAAGCCCCGCCGAGAGTAAATTTGCAGTCCGAAGTCCGTCGCCGGCGCGTGCTGCCGGCGCGTATGAGGAAGCACTGATTGCCGAATCCAAGGCTGCGCTCGACGAGCAGCTGCAGCAATTGCGCGCGTCGCGCGACAAGGAGCTCCGGAAGGTGCGCGCCGAGCTGGACGCCGACCTCATTGACGCCATTCGCTACGTGCACTTGGCCGACTACAAACGGTGATGCATTATAGTCCTAAGGCGTAGAGGGTTAAATACTAAAGCTAGCGTTAATCGCTAAAAGCGCCGGAACGACGTCTTCTTTGGAGGCCCCGCCGGGCGCAGCGGTGGGAGCACCGTCGGCTTGCGCACGGGCTTCTTCTCGTCGGGCTTGACAACTTTGGCGGAGCGCGACGATTCCTTTGGGGCACGGCGCTCAGTCTTTGGCGCCGGGGCTCGCGTTACATTCTTCTTGGTCGTCTTGCGCTTTGGCACTTGGTTGGACGTGAGCTGCTGCGTGATGAAGCAGCTTGGCGCGGGTTTGACGATCTTGAGGTCGCGGCTAAGCGTGCTTTTGACATGAATTGGGAGCTTCGCCAGTCGCTTGGGCTTGGTGGTAGGCTTGAGAAGAGGTCGCTTGACTTTCTCGACACGCAGATCGTCGTCGGTGTTCTCGGCGTGCAGCGGTGCACGCTTCTTGCGGAGCTCTGGCGGCAGCGCGTTGAGCGTCGACGTATGGCCCAAGATGGGGTTAGCGAGCCGATCCAGCGTTCGCTTGTTGGTCTTCTTTGGCTGCGCGGGCCGTGTGCCATACCGGTGCTCGATGAACGAGAATCGCGCCTGGACCTGCACGTGGTGGTTGAGTGGCGGCGCCTGCTCGTCGCGCCGGGGCGACTGCAGCAGCGCGAGGAGGGCGAGGCGCTGCGTCACGTCGTTCACAGGCGGCGGCGCGTCAAAGCCGCCATCACCGTCCGTCTCGGGAACGTCGCACGCGGTGAGGAAGATGGGCCGGCACGGGTCGACCGAGTAGGATGGCATGCTATTTTTACGCTTGCCGTTCCGCATGCGCCAAAGGGTTTAACGCACGCTCGAACAGGCCGCCACGTGGGCTTTGACGCATAAAACGCAATATCGGCCGCCTGTCTCAATCGGGCCAGCATCCGTCCGGGGATGTTCCAACCACCGACGGCATGTCCCAGCGGCGCGGCTGCTCTAGGGCTACTGGCGTTGTCACCTCGTTCGTTTTCTTTGGACAGGCGATGGCTTGTACACGACTAATTTTGTTTATTGATCCATGCTAATACACACCTACTAAGTTAAGAAACACCCACGCGACACCGAGGAGAGACGCAGCCGCTTTAGTTTTGCTCGCGGCCGTGCTTGATGCAAAAGCCGTTGCGCTGGACCCACTTTTCGCAGCCGTCGGCCTTACACCGCACGCCGCCGCCGTGGCCGCGGCAAAAGCCGCGCGATTGGCTCGACTTGGGGCAGCTCGGGAACTTGCAGCGCGCGCCGCCGCCGTGCGCCTTGCAGAGGCCCCGGGACTGCGCTGTCTTGTCGCAGTTTTCAAACGAGCACGGGGTACCACCGCCGTGCGCGATACACTTTTTGTTGGCCTGCGCGCTCTTGGTGCAGCCGGGCTCGGTGCAGCGCTTGCCACCGCCGTGGCTGCGGCAGAGGCCCTTGGAGCGCGCGACGTTCTTGCACGACTTGGTGCGGCAGACGCGGCCCGAGCCGCGGTTCATCGGGTCGCTCTCTTCGTCCGGCTGCTCGTCGTCGTCCGACGACGCGCTCTGCGGCACTGTGTTCTGGAGCATCGTCGACGCGGGGCTCCAGCTCGCGCTCGTCTGCGGCGAAAAGCTAAACGTGGGCACCGACCGCTGCTGGACTGGGTTTTGCGTCATGTAGCTGCTCGGGTTCCAGCTGCGCGAGAGCGGGATGTCGGGGCGCGGCATAAACTTGACGTCCGCGCTGTTCTCAAAGGAGCCAAACGCAGTCGTCGGCGTCGGGCGAAAGCCGTTCGACGGGTGCATCTCGGTCTTGATCTGGTTGAAGCGCATGACGTCGGGCTCCATCTGGCGCTGGTGCATGTAGCGGTGCATCTCGTGTGGGCCCTGGTAGCTCGAGGAGTGCATCGATGGCGGCGTCGTGGGCTCGCGGCGCTGCGGAATGTACTCGCCGAGACTCATCGAGCGCAGCTTGGGCAGTGCGACCGACTCGGAGAAGGACGACGAGGCCGTCGACGTGTACGAGTTGGTGTAGCCAGGCGAGTACGAGGCCAAGCTCGGGAGCGCCGATGGCGTCGACGCGGGGCGCAAGGACGGGATCGGGATCGGCGCCGAGCTCGCGTTCTCCATCGGGTGGTGCACCGACTTGGTCGAGTCGATCGAGGCGAGCGACGGCAGCGACGCCCGCTTGTAGACCGGCGTCTCGTACATGCTCATGGAGCGGCGCTGCGCGTGCTGGTAGCTGTAGTCCTCCATTGGTTGCGTGCTTCCGGGCAGATTGCTTAATGGCCGTCCGATAGCAATCGTCCGTCAAGTTGCATTTTATTACCCTCTATCCCAACAATAATTTAAAAACGTGACTGGCTTTTTATAATCCGGATGGCATCCGGATGCTCTACATTTGTAAATTGTATGCTGCTCGGGGGCGCCTGCGACATGGTAAAAAAGAAACCCGTTTCTGATTTTGCACTATTAAAATACCTCGTGTTTTTATTAGACTGGCGCCGAGACAGGTCGCGCGAGATTGAAGTCGAAATTCGTACTAGTAGTACCGTACTGCAATGACGCTGCCTTCAACACCCTGTCTCGGCTGAGCCAGTCGATAGCCACTGGGCACAGCAGCAACCCGTCGGAGGAGGAGAGGCTGCGGAGGATGATGAGCTTAGGTCGCGGAAGTGGGTGTGGGATGGACAGTGTTACGCCGATGCAAGCGGATGCTGTTTCGCGCCGACATTTAAATCACTTGGGCCTTGTACGGACGGTTGTCTCTTTTTTAGCCCTCGGCGTTGGCTACTTTTTCCCACTGTCTCACAGCCTTGCTTGATGCTTGGTTCTTGAAGCGTATGTTGAAGATGACACGCGTTGCTCGCCGTCATCTGCTGTCCAGCCACAAGCTGATTATTATCCATCGCCAGCGATGGATACCCGTCTTATCGAAGAGTCGTACTGCACTGTGGGGGATTGCGCTGTCGTCGGTGTCGGCAAGCCAAACGAGTGGCGCGCGTCGCCTCCTATTCTACACTGTAGTTGTCGACCAAGCGCTGCCGACGACGGCGAAGAATGGTCTTCGCCAGCGGGTTTGTGAAACCACATACCACGCGGTGAAAAGGGCAAGTGAGAAGGTGACTGGAAGCAGGCGGTGGGATTGCGCATTCCCTCAAGAAGCTTTTGCATACAAAAAACAAGTCAATGAATTTATTTATTTTTAATTGGACAGCTTTTTTATGGGTGAAGAAGCCCCACCGCGTTCCTCGCGTCAAGACTGTTCTCGATCCACCACCAGTGCCTCTCGACGGCGCGCTCGAAAAGATCAAGTAGACCAGAAAGCGCGATATTATTTGGTCAATGGATGATGTGACGGGGTTCGAACCGCCTCTGAGATCCTTCGAATTCATGGGAAGTGGCGGCGTTTCGCCCGAATGTGATCAGACATAGCTTGCCGGCGACGAGGCAGGGTGCGAGTTGCTCTTTGCTATGTTCACAGCGTCCAGCGATTGCCTTTCCCATCCATGCCGAAGCGTCCACAGTCTACAGCCCCTTGGAGTTTGCGCAGGGATGATAGGGAGCTCACTGAAGTGCCGGATGGACGCACGGTTCAGCGCTGTCGAGACCGCTAACCTGCACTTTTCCCGCCACGTACCTCAGCCACGTACCGGTAAGTCGGCGACAAGTCGCAACCACCAAGTCGGCGGTTACACACAGGCGACGATCAGATCTGGGATGCACGCGGACCGCACGTTATGAGGAGGCCTTGGCGCCCAGCAGCAGACGCCTTGAAGCTTCGGCGAACGATCGTGTCCATTGCGCACCCAAGCAGCGCCATCAATGTGCGACGAACTGGTACACGTATCTTTGGGACACCCGCGCGGCTGATGAGTATCTCACGTCGCCATGTTGAGTCCGACGTCGCGGGTGGTGCCACGTCATGTACGCCATCTCCACCGATCTGCGTCGAATAGAAAGGCGTCTCGATCTGCGCTTCAATCAGCTTCAGCCTCAAAAATGGAGATCCTCGTGCAAGGAACAAGCGCACGGACTGTGAGTACTCAAGCGTCAAGAAATAGACCGACTTGGTACGTTGTAGCGTCGACACGATGGACGACAGCCGTGGAATTCTGGTCAAATTCTCTGGGACAAACGGGTTTGTCCCTTCCATCAACAACACATGCTGGTGGCTGCAAGTGGTATATGCCGAAATCAGTGCTACATTCGGCATTGAAGCGTAGAAGGGTGGCACATGCCACTTCAAAGCCACCTGGCGTCATGGCCGCGCGACCGCGAGCGCACCCCGACGTGGCCCTGCCCCGGACGCTCCACGCTGTGAGTCATGCTGCCTGTCTCTGGCGCGGGGCTAATGAGCCGTAGACACACCACGTCCCTATCGGCGCGCGTGTCGTGATCGTGGGCGACGTCCACGGCTGCCTCGACGAGGTGCACCTGCTCCTCGCTGCCTGCGCCTTCGCGCCCGCCCATGACGTGCTCATCTTTGTCGGCGACCTCGTCAACAAAGGGCCGCAGTCAGCCGAAGTCGTCCGGTTTGTGCGCACAACCGGCGCGCTCTGCGTCCGCGGCAACCACGACGACGCCGCTTTGAGCGCCTACTACGGTCGGCGGACCGGAACGCCGGAGACGTCCATCGCCGCCTTTGACACGCGCTACGACTACGTGGCTGACCTCTCGCCGGACGATATTGCGTTTCTCGAGCAGCTCCCGTTCTCGATCGCCCTGCCCGAGCTCGACACGCTGGTGGTGCACGCTGGCGTCGTCCCGAACATCCCGCTCGAGGCGCAAGTGCCCCAAAACCTCTACAAGATGCGGTACCTCATTCCTCCGAGCTCGACTAATGAAGCGTGGGCCGCGTCCGAGGCCAAGCCCGAGACAGGCGGGCTCTGGGCGCCGCAGTACAACGGTCCGCCATTCATTGTCTTTGGCCACGACGCCAAGGCCGGGCTTCAGGTGCCGCATCTCTAGTCGCACGGTCCCTTCAACATGACTAGGAGTGTGCGCATGCTCTCGGGCTCGACACGGGCTGTTGCTATGGCCGCGAGCTCAGCGCGGTGATCCTTCCGGTTCGATACCGCGTCCATCGCCCACTTTCACATATCGACGTTCTAGGAGCGCCGTGTCGTGTCTGTGCCAGCGCTCAAGATGCACTGCGTGCCCAATATTCCTCCGCCAACGCCGCAGTAATCCTTTGCTTGGTCTAGTTGAGTACTTACGCAGCGACGTACACGCGTACCTTGGGCTTGTGCACGCGGACGCCAAAGCAAAAGGCAAAGAGCGAGGCTGTCAAGAGGGCCAGCGTCGCTATTGCAAAGAGCAGCGTCATCTCGTCGGCAGCGGCGCCGAGCGCGTGCAGCTCGCTATGGAGCTCGTTCCAGCGCTGCCGCGTCCATGCTAGACAAAGGGCGTTATCTCGCATCGCAAACACGGATAATACCGCAGTTGCCGGCGTACGAGCAGTCGGCGAGCTTGAACGTCTGAAGCTTCGACGTGTAAAAGCTCACTGCGGACTGGAACGGGTACTGGAGCTTCGCGAGTGCGCTCGTGTTGGCTTGCATCGCCGTCAAATGCGGACGCGCCTCCAGCGCAACGTCAGCGACGCTGTCCATATAGGCGAGGAGCCGGCCGCGCGCGACCTCGAGCTCCCCGCACCATCGCCACTGTTGGAGCAAGTACGAGTTTTGGCGCGTCGATTCATTGTGCGTCAGCGTGGACCAGTTTTGGGCGTAGAGCGAGGCCATGAGCTGGACGTCCGAGGCGTTGAAGACACCATCGCGGTTAGGGTCCGTCGTGAAGGTGGTGACGCGCGTGTCGTTCGACGCCGTATACGGGGACGGCACGGTCGTGTTGCCAAACAAGAGGACGGTCAAGAAGCGGTGGGCGAGCGTGACGTAGCTCTCGTCCCACCCAAAGAGCGACGTGATGCGGCTCGGGTCCGAGCTGTTGAACTAGAGACGTTTGTCAACTATAGTGTCGTGATGGAATAACGCTGACCTGCGTCGCGAGCGCGGCAAAGTCGGGGAAGAAAAACAGTTGCGTCGTATTGTACAGCGGCGGCGGCGCCATGCCCGTGTCGGGCGTCGGCAGTGGCGGCACCTTGACAAGGTCGGCGCACTCCAAGAGCTACGCACCAAAAATGAGAGGACACATATTGTGCAAACCAATTTGAGACCGAGAGCAAGGACCGATTTGCGACCCAGGATTGATCGTGCAGGAGGTTGATGGCGTCTAGCAGTCGGTGGAGCGCAGGGCCTCACGCGCGACAAGGTTACCATTGCGCGACGACGTGTTCTGAAAGAGCTCGGACATGTTGGCTTCAATACGGTCGAGGTACGCGAGGCCATCGCGCGCGCAGAAGGACACGGTCCACAGTATTCCGGTCATCGCAGACGCTACACGAAAATACGATGGCGCACGAGAGCAGCGCTTCTCGTACCGACAAGGGTGCCCAACTGTGCCGTGTAGCTGGCGAGCTTCCCGAGGCGGCCTTTCCGGCGCCAAAAGCCGCGCGTGGCCGCCGCAAGTGCAAGCAAGGCGAGGAGACTCGAGAGCCCGTAGACGATGTAGACGCCGGGCTGAATGAGCATCGTGAGTTGGTTTGTCTAGAAAAAAGTTGATCATCAACCCCCTACCATGTACCAGAGACAAACGAGGGTGGCCAGCATGCGCGCTTGGTGCGTATTGACGCGCTGGACGTCGGCCAGCGTTTGGTTGAGAGAGACCGAGAGGTTCACGAGCGTCGGGAGCAGCGGCAGCTGAGCAAACGTGATGAGGTTGGCATGACTCGCGTACAGTATCCAGTGCACGACCGAGGCGCCGCGCAGCCAGTCGAGCTGGATGCTCTGAATCCTACGCTCACGTCAAGATGCAGAGCGCGTCGTCTGTCCTACGTCTTGCGAATGGCGACGCACTGGTCGCAGCCAAAGCAGCCCGTTGCGCCCCCGATGCCCATGATGCTGCTGGCCGTGCGGTAGATGACCATGCTCGAGCATGCGGGCTGTCCGTATGAGGACGCGATCGGGAAGGGCAGCGCGAGGGCCGCCAAGGGCGCGGTCGTCGACGCAAAGATCTGCGGCATGTCCGTCACGTTCAGCGAGGTGTACAGGGCCATTTGATCCAGTAGCGCGGCTTGGAGCTCCGGAATGCGGGCGCCCGGAAAGCCATCGATGATTGCGCGCAGCGGCGCATTCAACTAGCACATGTTGAGACCCAGAGTCGTGCGACTCTGTTTACGTTGGAGTAGAACGTGAGCGTGTCGGCTGGCAGCGCGTCGGCGACGAGAAACGTAATGTTGGCCGCATGCTGCACGAGGAGCTCGTAGTTGACGTATGACCTTGTGAGGCTGCCGCCTACATGCGTGCGTGAGATACCGCCGAGACGCAAGGATTCGGCGACCAAGGACGACCACGGCGCCGAGCATGAGGAGCATCGTCACGAGCTTCTCGAGGAGCGAGTACGGACGCTTTCGGCAGCGGCAGTAGTTGAGGCACACGTTAAAGAGGTGGCCGAAGACGAAGAGAATACAGAGCCCGGACGCGCCGAGGAGGCCGAGGATGACGAGCTGGAAGGCCATCGCGCGGTACGTAGCGAGGGTCGCGTCCATGTCGGGCGTCGGCGTCGTCGGCAAGAACGTACTACACGGCGAACGACTGAGCGACAGACGCTGCTCGATCAGCTACTTTGTAATGGACGATAAAAAGGACAAGTTGTACACAAGCGGCCGCAGGTCCGGGTACGCGATCGGCATCGCAGACACATTCACCGTGCGCGGGTACACGCCCTATGGCGTCCTTCGTATCCGCCTCGACGCTTTGGAAATCGCTACCGAGTTGGCAATCATCGCCAGGTCGTAGACTAGGCAAATCACTTCAACAATGCAAAAGAGGAAGAATGAAAGTACTCGAGAGCTCGCAGTAGTCGCCACGGAACCCCCACGGCTGCACGCAATTGCACCTACACCACTCGCAGTCGCTCGAGAGGTAGAGAGATAGAACGTACTTGCCCTGGGCGTCGTCTTCCGACAAGGTGCACGTGCCGCCGTTCAAGCAGCAGCGCGCGTCGGCGTCGTGGTTGAGCGGAAACGTTGTCCCGACGAGCGAGCCACTGCGCACACGGCGGGGCCCTGGCGACTACACCAAAGTAGATCTTATTGAAAAAGTACAGGCAAGGCCTACTTCGCCGCGCGTGGGGTCGTAAGGGAACGTGAGCAGGCACTGCGGCTGGGGGTTCACCTTGACGTTGGTGTCCCAGAGCATGACGCGCGCGCCCGTCGCCAGGTACACTTGGTCGCTGCGGACACTCGACGAGCAGCCACCGCAACAAGCAAAGTTGTCGTCCCGCAGCGGCGGCTGCACGACGTAGGCTGCCGATAGCGGCGCCAAGAGAGCCCACGCGCGCATCGATATGAGTAGAAAGGACGCTTCAAAGTTGAAACGGCTAATTAGCTTATGTGCAATCTGAGAGTTATAGATACGAGGAGGAGGAACTAGACTGTTTCTTGTGGGCCCGACAGCGTCTCAAAGAGGCCAAATTGCAGCTGCCGAATGTACGCGTCGATAAACTTGGCCCCGTTCGGGCGGTTGGTCGAGATGGACGGCAGCTTGTCGGGCTGTGGGCACGCGAGCAGAAGCAGCGCGCGGAGCGACTCGCGGTGGACCTCTTGCTTGAAGATCGACACCATCTTCTTGACACCCTGCATGCCCAGCCGATCCTCGGTGGTCGGGTCGTTGACAATGTGGAGGAAGCAGTCCCAGACCGCCTCGCCCATCGTCTTTTGCAGCAGCGTCGGCGTCGTGACCTTGAGCTTCTTGGACGCAGGCTGCGCGTTCGCTTCGGCCTTGGACGAGTACACGGGTGCACCCGGCGGCGCCGTTGCGGCTTCGTAGCTATTGAGCGGCGGGAGGTCGGCCATCGCAATCGACCGCTTGAGCCGGCCCGCCGACGGGTCCGCGGGCTCAAGCTGCAGAAACTCTTCATTGACCTCTTGGCGCACCGCATCTGGGCAGTTGGTGCAGCTGATGATGTGCTTCTTCATTCGCGTGCAGTCGGAGAAGAAGCTGTGGCCGCAGTACTTGCACTTGCAGCGCGTGCGCTTCGGGTTGGTCGAGCCGTCCTCCTGGAAGTACTCCCAGATGTTGTGGCGCTTGCGGCCGACCTTGGTCTTCTCGGCCATCGGCGGCGCCGGTACATGGACCTGCTGCGGGTGCGGGACGTGGAGCTGCGCCGCTTGGGCGTACGTGTTGGCCATCATGGCTATTTCCCCCGTCAGTTTCTCGCCGTGTAAAACGCAAAATCCCCTCGTGTCTTCGTGCGACTGTCCGGATAAGTCTCCGGATACCGTTAGAAACGTGCGAAACGAATTTGAAAATTCAAAAACGGCGTGGGAATTGATTTAAGCTTGGTGTTTGTATGCGCGTGAGGAACTGGATGGATTTGGGGGCCGTGACCACGCACCTTCTTTTCATAGCCGACTTGGAGCGTGCAACAAGGTCTTCTCGAATGACGTGGCACTGCACTACGCTACCCAGCGAGATGCCTCTCAGCTAGAGCCTACACTGGTCATTGTACGGTTTTGTCGGTCGATCCAAGCGGCTCTTCTAATGCTCTACTGGCATCTACAAGAATACCGTTTTATGGTCTTACTTGACGACATACAACATCCAAGATGCCGCAATACCGTTCACAGGTATTCCAAAGCGACATACAATTCTCACCTTGAAGCCAATGCAACGGTGCGTTTTTCTTGGACACGGAATATACACGTGTGAAAAGCAAGATCGCGAATTATCAAGCTGGAAAATCACCTGCGCCCGTCCTGCCAGCGTAGTCGCTTCTGCCCTCGACCGCTCGCGACGAGATCGTTGAGCGCCTATAACAGCAGCGTCATAGCTGATACGTGGTGCTGTAGTGGAGAGGCCGCATTGGCAAGGACAAGTGGCGGGTGCATGGCGTTGCATCCTCGTTGGTGCAGCAGCAGCTGCCGCAGTCGTGTCATATACTGATATTTACCGGTACTAGAAACACCAGCCTCTACGATCAAGATCGAGTTTGCGTTGATCGAGCGCCGTTAACTGTAGTTGACAAGCATCTTCGTGCGGTAATGTTGGGTATGGCAAACCTCTATCTTATTATATCCCAAAACATGCATTTCAAAAGGTTTTCTGGAATCTTATTTGCGATCTTGTGGTGCCAAACGAATGGCCAATCAGATGCCGCGATACACGTATAAAAAACATTGATTTGTATAAAACAGCATACGATAAACAATGTGCTGACGATTCATCTGCGCCATCCATGTTCGACACCCTTCACTCGAGGACGAGCAGCCGCTGCTTCGGCGCTCTTCGTGGCTAGCGCATTACTGTACTCGAGCAAGTTGCGTCTCCGACCTTGCGTCGTCCGATTTGAATCGTCAACAACTCTGCGCATCACTCGCGTTATCATCCCAGCGGATACAAACAGAACTTCAATGTTGAGACCTTTCTTGAAGATGCCGAAAGGTCACTCGCTTCTGTGTTCGCAAACGCACGTCCTTGGACTCCTCGCCATTGTAACATACAGATATACTTCATCCCAATAGCCAGCCAACACGCCTCCCACGCATCGCCTCTCGCTTGCACCCTGCGAGCTTGAGGTTTGCGTTGGCGACACGTATAAAACACAGGTTTAAAACACGACGCACTAAAAAACAGGTCAAGATCCGACCGATTAGGTCAACCTCATTTTGCGATGTGGCGCCTGCCTTCGACGCGCCTCTCGACGCTGGCCCTGCGAGCACCGATCGCGCGCCGCCACATGGCCACGAAGACGCGCATCCTCGTGACGGACCCGATCGACGCGCAGGGCATCGACGCGCTGCGGGCGAAAGGCTACAACGTCGACGTCGGCAGCTTCGCGCCGGCGGAGCTCGTGGCCGCGATCCCGAGCTACCATGGCCTCATCGTGCGCTCCAACACGCGCGTGACCAAGGACGTCATCGAGGCCGGCAAGCAGCTGCGCGTCGTGGCGCGCGCGGGCACAGGCGTCGACAACATCGACCTCGTCGCGGCCACGAAAGCGAGCATCCTCGTCATGAACACGCCGTGCGGCAACACGATCGCGGCGACCGAGCTCACGATGGGCCTCCTCACGTCACTCGCGCAGCAGCACTCGATCTCGGGCGTGCACGGCAAGACGATCGGCCTCATCGGCCTCGGCCGCGTCGGCGAGCAGGTCGCGAAGCGCTGCCTCGCCTTTGGCATGAACGTGCTCGCATACGACCCGCTCCTCTCAGACAAGGCCGCGGCGCGACTGGACATTGAGCCCGCGACGCTCCAAGACGTCTGCGCGCGCAGCGACTTTATCTCGCTCCACTGCCCGCTCACGGCCGGCACGCGAGGCCTCTTGAACAAGGACCGCCTCGCGCGCTGCAAGGACGGCGTCTACATCCTCAACACGTCCCGAAGCGGCCTCATGGACCTCGATGCGGCGCTTGACGGCTTGGAGACCGGAAAGATCCAGGGCCTCGGCCTCGACTTGGTGCCGACGAAGCACCACGCGATTTTCCAGCACCCGAACGTTCTCTGCACGCCGCACATTGGCGCATGCACGAAGGAGGCGCAGGCGCGCGTGTCGCTGGCGGTCTCGACGCAAGTGGACGCTGCGCTGCGCGGCCAAGCGTACACCAACATTGTCAACGCGCCCAACCTCGACTTGAAGCAGCACTGCGTCCGGCCTCCGTACGCACTCCTCGCCGAGAAGCTAGGGAGTCTCCAGGCGCAGCTGCTCGGGACCGAGAAGATTGCGACCGTCCGCGTCACGGCCCACGGCAAAGAGGTGTTTGCGATTCCGCCCAACGTGCTTCGAGCGTCCGTGTGCATGGGTCTGGGCCGCCATTTGCTCGAGCAAGAGGTGACGCCCGAGAACGCGCTGGACATCGTGCACGCCCGTGGCATCTCGACCGACGAGCACGCGCAAGAGGACTTTGTCGAGAAAGACCTGCACTACAACAACGTCGTGACGGTCACATGTCATCTGGATGACGGCTCGACACGGACGGTGACGGGCACAGTGTTTGGCGCCAACCAGCTCCGCCTCGTCCAGTACAACGCGCTGAGCTTGGACGCGATTTTAAGCGGCAGCATGGTCTTCTTCACCAACAACGACAAGCCCGGCGTGCTCCACGCCGTCACGTCGGTCCTTGCCAAGCATCACGTCAACATTGGCTGCTTTGGCCTCGGGCGCACCGACAACCATGCCGTCGGCGTCCTCAACGTCGATGACGCGCCGTCGTCCGAGGTGCTCGACGAACTCGCGCGCATGGAAGAGCTCGGCAACGTCCGGCTCGTCAACCTCCTCGACATGCCGCTCTCGCTCCCCTCGCCGCTCAACGTGCCCGCGATCAAGCCCAAGTCGATGCAGTTTGGCTCCGGCCCGTGCAAGAAGCGCGCTGGCTACAGCCTCGCCGGGTTGCCGACGCGGACGCTCGGCCGGTCGCACCGGTCGACCATTGGCAAGCACGTGCTCGCCGACGCGATCGCCAAGACCCGGGACGTCCTCCAGCTGCCTGACGACTACGTGTGCGGCATCGTGCCGGCGTCCGACACGGGCGCGTTCGAGATGGCCATGTGGAACCTCCTCGGGCCCAAGCCGGTCGCCATGTGCTACTGGGACGCCTTTGGGAAGGGCTGGCACAACGACGCGATCAACGAGCTCAAGCTTGAGAACGTGACGACCTTCTCGGCCCCGTACGGCGAGCTTCCGGACCTGGCGTCCGTGCCTATGGACCACGATGTGTGCTTCACTTGGAACGGCACGACGAGCGGCGTCTGCGTGCCCAACGCCGACTGGATCGCGGACGACCGGACCGGTCTCGTGTTCAACGACGCGACGTCGGCGGCGTTTGCGATGGAGATGCCGTGGCACAAGATCGACGTGTGCACGTTCAGCTGGCAAAAGGTGCTCGGCGGCGAGGGCGGCCACGGCATGCTCGTGCTGAGCCCACGCGCGCTCGAGCGCTTGGCGTCGTTCACGCCGACGAACCGCCCGATGCCCAAGATCTTCCGGCTCAAGAACAGCAAGGGCGAGATTGGCATGGACCTTTTCAAGGGCAGCACGATCAACACGCCCTCGATGCTCTGCGTCGAAGACTACATTGACGCGCTCGACTGGGCCGCGGCCCAAGGTGGCGTCGCCGGCCTCAGCGCCAAGGCCGCCAAGAACCTCGGCGTCATCGAGAAGTTTGTGGAAGATAACGCCGACTGGATCGAGTTCCTCGCCAAGGACAAGGCGACGCGCTCCAAGACGTCCGTGTGTCTCCAGCTGCCCAAGGCGTCCAAAGCGCAGCTCAAGCAGCTCCAGACGATCCTCGAGGCCAACGACGTCGCTGTGGACATTGGCTCGTACAAGGACGCACCGCCGGGCCTCCGCATCTGGTGCGGCGCGACCGTCGAGACCGAAGACCTTGAAGCGCTCATGCCGTGGATCGAGTACGCGTACCACCAAGTCGTTGACGAGCCGAGTGTCGTTTAACCTTAACCGCTTGTTCTCTGTCCTTGGCTCCAGCTTTTACCTAGCATGACAATATGAAGCAGGTTGCGCATTGCTATCAACATCGACTAGGGTTGCGGTGTCGGCTGCGAAGCTCCAGCTGCCTAAATCGGATGAGCCATACAAACTTTTCATCATAATATGATTTTCGCAAAATAATACAACCTCGCGCTCGTATTGGCCACTTTTATTCGACTTTCAGCCAATCCGGTCGCATCACATGCTGGCATCGCCGAAATCAAGGGGCTCGATCGCCCAAATCGAGTCCGATAACAAAATCGCCCACGCTTTGCCTGTCGGTAGCCATTGTTCTATAGAGCTCGAGATGCTATGTCACGCCGCCATTGGCGGTGTACAGCCAGAATTATACGACATTATGTGTTTATTTGTGGCACATGCCATATTCAACCACCAACTGCCATTTTTAACCGTGCAGCCAAAAAACTGGACGATGCGAGGTCAGAACGGTCGCCCGCTACGAGCTCCACGGCTGTGTATGCAGTGCACGGCTGTGGTGACAAAGAGTCGCAATTAACTTGCGTAATATTACGTATCCGAGCGTGGTTGTGCCTTGCTGCAAGGCGATTGGTCCCACGTGGCACTCTGTCGCGTCAAGTCGACGAGGAAAATCGTGTTCGATTTTGGAACTCGGGCATTCGTGGTCCCGACGTCAAGTGACTTTTGCCGCGAATCTTGCGTATGATTTGGTCAAGTGCGAGCTATCCTTCGTCATACAAACCTTCGACGCGACGACAGTCTCTGTCCTTCTCCTTCATTCTGCAACGCACCTCGTTCTCGCAACCTCAACAGCATGCGTTCGATTGCGTTCGTTGCCGCACTTGTCATGCCCATCGCCGCCGTCTCCTTGGCTGCGGCGCCCACGTGCTCGGAGAAGTGGAGTCAGTGCAACGGACAAAACTGGCCGTTCGGCGTCTGCTGCAAGGACCCCACCTTTGTCTGCAACAAGAAGAACGACTATCTCTCGCTCTGTGAGCCCAAGAAGAAGGCGGAAATGGCTGCCGAAGCTGCGGAAATCAACGTCTGGGGCCAGTGTGGCGGCAACGGCTTCAGCGGCAACTACCGTTGCGCAGACGGCAGCTCGTGCATCAAGGTCAACGACGCGTACTCGCAGTGCCAGCCGACGCCGCCGGGCGCCAACGAGATTGCGACGTGGGGCCAGTGCGGCGGCAGCAACAACAACTTCAAGGCCAACGGCAAGACGTGCCGCAGCGTCGACACGTGCAAGGTGCACAACTCGTACTACTCACAGTGCGTCCCCAAGTAGTGTAGTAGAGTGATTCCATCAAGGAGTCTGTCCATTTTGCATATCACCTTTAAGCCATTCACGTATTGTCTAGCACAGTTGTCTGCTAGTTAGTAGAAGGAGTCGTGATCACGGCCAGTGTGTGGTGATGACCTCTTGGTGTGGCTCTGTGTGAGCTGGCAACAACCAACATTCACAGCCTCGGATACCATGCCGCTTTTAATTTAGATTCGGCACGTCGGTGGGCTTCAGTGCCGAATTTACCTCCACCGCAACATGAGCGGCTTGGCAGGCGAGATCCGCGCTGCGACCGAGAGCGAGCAGTTCGACCTCGGCGGCTACACGGAGGCGCGGACGCGGGACCTCGTCGTCGCCGCCTTCGGCGCGGCCTTCGAGATCAGCGAGATGCTGCGCTTCACGTTCGTCGTCGGCGGCGGCAAGCTCGTGCGCTCGCGGTACCCGGAAGAGCTGCCCAAGTGGATGGCCAACGCGCTGCGCGACGTGGGATTTGTCGAGGACCGGTCGGCTGCGTGCACGATGGACTGCCAGGGAATGTTCAAGCAGCAGCACGATACGGGCCAAAACCTCAAGACGATCCTCGTCTTCCCCAAGGTCGTGGCGACGGCGACAGGCGGTAAGACGGCGGCGGCCGCGCCGATCGCGATTCCGTCCGTTGACGAGACGCCTGAGCTGCTTATGCTCTCGTGCGAGGTCGACGACTTTATCAAGACGCTCGTGCCCCTCGAGTTGCCGTCGTGGCGCCAGAAGAAGCGCGCGGTCAAGTTCATCCAAGACGCGATGGCCGAGTTTGCGCTCCTCGAGGCCAAGATGGTGCGTGGCGAGATCCTCGACGCCGCCGAGCAGGCCGCGTACGACGGCAACGCTGGCCAGGAAGCCAACGACGCCAAGATTGCGCATCTCCAGGCCGAGATCAAGCGCATGGTCGATGAGAAGCAGCTCACGGCGTCCGAGAAGAAGGAGCTCGTCGCGACTGTGACGGCCAACGTCGATGCGCTCACCGCCGAGCTCGAGAACTTGAGCATTGCCAAGCAAAAGGAGAAGGCGACGACCAAGCTGCAGGCGCTCGAGAAGCGGCTGGCGCACGTCCAGTCGATCTCGCCCATCACGCACCCGCTGCGGCATGCGGCGCAGGTCCTCGAGCTGCATCTGGCGCTCATTCCGCTGCAGATCCTCCAGGAGAAGGAGCACTCGATGAGCTTGACGCTCGCAGACCTCAAGACGCTCCAGGGCAAGAAGGGCATCGAGGAGGCGCTGTACGACGCCGAGACGGCCAGCATCGAGTACTTTGACGACGACTTTCACGACAAGTGCGACCGCGTTGCCAAGGAGGCCCACGCCAAGTACAAGAAGGCCAAGGGCGGCGCCAAGAAGCCTGCGACCAGCGGCTGGGCCACTGTCCCAAAGAAGAAGCCGACCACGTTCAAGGCGGCGCCGGCCCGCGGCGCTGGGTCCGGTTTTGCCCGTGCGTTTGGCAACGACAGCGATAGCGACTAGCACAACACGCTGTATTGTGTCTATCATTACTTTGTGTTTTCTACCATGTAGCCTTGGTGTATCGTCACCGCAGCGGCTTGAGCGAGAGCGCGATCAAGTCTCCAAGGCCGTAGCTGCGCGCTGAGATGCGCTCGGCCAGCGGCGCGATCGAGGCTTTCGTCTCATTGAGCTTGTAGCCATAGACTGCAAAGACATCGCGGGCCAGCAGCGCGTTGATCCAGAGCTTCGGTACGTCCTCAATGGTCAAGAGGACGTCGTCGGCGAGGAGCACAAAGCCCAGCAGCCACACGAGCGAGTGCGACGCGTGGACGACGCCGTCGATGATGACGTGATCGGTCAGCGGTGCGACGAGCCCGGAGGTTGTCATTTGGTTTCGCCGCACGTGACGCTCGAAGATCGTCGCTTCTGTCGCTTTGGCGTTGCTCTTGAAGATGCGGTTTGCGTCAAAGGCAGCTTTGATGCTGCTCTTGACGAGCATGTACGAGAGATGGCGGCCCGACCGGCCCGACGTCGACCGACCGTCGGTCGAGCCGCCCGAGTGAATTTTAGCGCGGTGGCGGCGCGTGCACCATGCATGGACGGACAAGAGTAGGACGTACGCAGCGGCAATCGCGAGTGCCAGAAGATACCAGACGAGTTGAGCGGCCATGACATCCCAGGAGGTCTTGTAGTTCTCATGGTACGCCCACATGTCCATGCCGCCGTTGGCCACAAGGGTGTTGAGGAGGTAGTTGTGGTAGAGCCAGGCGGACGCCGCCTCGGCTTGCAGAGGCCACGCGGCGATGATTGCATCGCAGAACGTGTAGCAGCCAAAGTAGATGGTCAAAAGGAGAGCAACGTGAAGGCGGAGGCCCAGAAGACTCGCGAGCAGCTGGAAGAGAGCGAGATAAAGGACTTGGAGGTCTGAGCGCACGACAGCCTCCAAGACAAGCTCGCTGTAGCCCCATGACTGACGCGCCGTGCACTTGACCATGCAGTACTCAAAGAGGTGCCACCAGTCGGTCGTGACGCAGATCGCTAGGAGCAGTAAGCTCCGAATCATAATTTCGGCCTGGATGCCAGGGTAGACGTCGGGAATCCACAAAATGTGCTGGGTGCGGTAGATATTGAGCGACGCGATGACGCCGACGATCGTGTTGGCACCGAGGATGAGGCTGATGCCCATATCGAGGATGTAGCGGACCCAGGCCCACGAGTCGACTGTGTAGACAACACTAACCCACTGAATAGTGCTGAGATAGGATATCGGGTTGGCTGGGAGCTGCCACACAAAGTAGTTGTACCGGCCTTGGGTGCGCGGCGAGTACCGGTATGTGCCCGTGCTGCCCGAGATGACCACGGGCTCACCAGTGGCAATGATCACGGCGTTCCACTCCCCCGACCGGCTCGCAGGGTTGAGCAGCCGCACATAGTCGAATGGGTAGTTGGCGTATGGAAACTCCGTGCCGACCATGACGTCGTACGTGGCCTCCTGCGACGAGGTGAGCGCGCCGTCTTGCCAACTCACGGCCGACAAATCCATCGTTGAGATGGTCGCGGTGCCGCACGCCACGCGCCACTGCTTCACAGGGCGCACGATCACCATGGTCTGAATAACGATGGACGTGAGCCGCGAGAATTGACGGTCCAGAACATGAATTTTGAAGGCGGTCGTGTCACCGAGCGTGCGCCCCTGGTAGCTGCAGTCGACGAGCACCCAGTCGGTCGTGAGGTTGATCGAATGCCAGCTCTGATGATCGAGAAGGAGCGGGAGTACCTTGGCGACGTACGTTGGCGTGTAAATGTGGTCGCTGCTCAGTGGCTCGAGACATCCATCGCGGTTGAAGCCGAGGGTCGAGTGGTCGCTTGGATCGGCTGCGTCCAAGTAGAGAAGACTCGCAGATCCTTGTGGCGGTAGCGTCGTCGTCGCGTTCATTGGTAGCGGAGCGTTTGTGACGAGCGCCTGGACAAACGTGAGCATGTACGACTGCGAGTAGCGGTTGCTCGGGTTGAACATCTCCTCCGACACTCCCTTGATGCTGTCTTTGGTCGCAAACGACCCCGTGACGTCAATGAACAAGATGTAAAAGATGGCAGCGAACGCCGCGAGCCGGCTCATCGCAGTGTAGATCGACAGCACCGCACCGTGCATTCTAGGTGTTGAAAAAGCGCTTTCAGTTTTGGGTGTTGAAAAGGCGCTGTCGGTTGTGGGCTTGTTTTGGAAATGGACACGACGGAAATGGCTTTCTGTTGGTTACGTAGACAATTTATAAATTGTCTACGTAACCAACAGAAAGCCATTTCCGTCGAGTCCATTTTATAGCCCCCCACTAGAAACCTAAAATACAACAGGCCCTTCGATACCATGTGAACGCCCTGTCGACACGCACCGCCACCCAATCAGTCTTCCAAACCGTTTGCAGGCGAGATGACGAGAGATAGAAAAGTCAAGTTGAAGTTTATTGTAGGTGATATGCAAAATGGCCAGGCTCCTTGGTGGGGTCATTCTACTACACTACTTGGGGACGCACTGTGAGTAGTACGAGTTGTGCACCTTGCACGTGTCGACGCTGCGGCACGTCTTGCCGTTGGCCTTGAAGTTGTTGTTGCTGCCGCCGCACTGGCCCCACGTCGCAATCTCGTTGGCGCCCGGCGGCGTCGGCTGGCACTGCGAGTACGCGTCGTTGACCTTGATGCACGAGCTGCCATCTGCGCAACGGTAGTTGCCGCTGAAGCCGTTGCCGCCACACTGGCCCCAGACGTTGATTTCCGCAGCTTCGGCAGCCATTTCCGCCTTCTTCTTGGGCTCACAGAGCGAGAGATAGTCGTTCTTCTTGTTGCAGACAAAGGTGGGGTCCTTGCAGCAGACGCCGAACGGCCAGTTTTGTCCGTTGCACTGACTCCACTTCTCCGAGCACGTGGGCGCCGCAGCCAAGGAGACGGCGGCGATGGGCATGACAAGTGCGGCAACGAACGCAATCGAACGCATGCTGTTGAGGTTGCGAGAACGAGGTGTGTTGCAGAATGAAGGAGAAGGACAGAGACTGTCGTCGCGTCGAAGGTTTGTATGACGAAGGATAGCTCGCACTTGACCAAATCATACGCGAGATTCGCGGCAAAAGTCACTTGACGTCGGGACCACGAATGCCCGCGTTCCAAATTCGAACACGATTTTCCTCGTCGACTCGACGCGACAGAGTGCCACGTGTGGCCAATTGCCTTGCAGCAAGGCACAACCACGCTCGGATACGTAATATTACGCAAGTTAATTGCGACTCTTTGTCACCACAGCCGTGCACTGCATACACAGCCGTGGTGCTCGTAGCTGGCGACCGTTCTGATCTCGCATCGTCCAGTTTTTTGGCTGCACGGTTAAAAATGGCAGTTTGTGGTTGGATATGGCATGTGCCACAGATAAACACATAATGTCGTATAATTCTGGCTGTACACCGCTAATGGCGGCTTGACGTAGCATTTCGAGCTCTGTAGACCAATGGCTACCGACAGGCAAAGCGTGGGCGATTTTGTTATCGGACTCGATTTGGGCGATCGAGCCGCTTGATTTCGGCGATGCCAGCATGTGATGCGACCGGATTGGCTGAAAGTCGAATAAAAGTGGCCAATACGAGCGCGAGGTTGTATTATTTTGTCAAAATTAGCTGTTTGGGATGATGGAAGAGCAGTGTAAGTTGCTATCTTGCATCACCAACTAACCTAAATATCGACAGCGTCGTCCAAGGGGTGGAGAACCTCCATGGGAAGGCAGCGCGGCCACTCGACCACACGTCGCCTCTCAACATCTCTCTGCGTCGTGTACAAAAAGTAAGACAAACCGGCCGAGAGCGGTGATTGCCTACCTGAGTGGCGTTGAACAGGACGGGCGGGGCAGCGGGCTGCGGCACGAGCGAGACTCGGGGCCGCATTGCCATCGACTCGCGGCGGGACACGCGTTTCTTCTTGGAGCTCGTGGTCGCGCGATGCGGTGGCTTGGGACGTGCCCCAGGACCCCACACAAAACCGAGGACGTCGAGCTGCGCCTTGCGCTCGGCGGTGAGCACGTGGGACTCTTGGCGCAAGGCAGCGACAACGGCGCCGAGCTTCTCGGTCCAGCAGTCCGGTGTCCACGCCGGGTCCTTGTCCGGCACGTTAAACTCCAGCGGGACTTCGACGTGGTCGTACAAGCGGTGAAACGTGCGAAGGGCCTTGTGCCAGATGCGCCACTGGAGCTCTTCGACGTCCCAGATAAACCCGAGTGCGCTCAACTGGCTTCGCCGCACGACCGACAAGGACGCAGCGTTCACGCGGAGCCGGTGCGCCACACGACCAAGCGCTACGTTGAACAAGTCCTTGGGCCACATGGGGTCGTTTGCCGGCACCTCGAACCCGTGCGGGATCGACACGTCCCCATATAAGTCCTTGTAGCGCTGCAGCGCCATGAGGTGGAGCTGCCACTCGTGCGCGGCCGTGTCCCACACAAAGCGAAGTGCGTCCAAGGACGCGACGGTCGACGCAAGGAGGAGCCCGTCGCGGTGGGCGTGGCGAAACGCGCCAACGTCAACCAGCGTGCCCCAGAACGGTTGCGGCCACGGCGCGTGGGCCGGGACGGTAAACGTACTGGGCAGCGTCGTGTGGTCCGAGACGTGCTGCTGCTCGTTGGTCGCGAGCACGACGAGGCCCACAAAGATCTGCTGTCGCTCGGCGGCCGTCGCAGCCCGAATGCGAGAGAGGGTCGACGGCGGCGGCTGCTCGGGGCGGGAAATATTGAAGCGCGCGACGGGCACCGGGGTGTCGACGCGCTTGCGCTGCGTTCTGCGCTTGTCCTTTTCTTGCAGCGCAAGTCGCCGCTCTTGCTCGACGAAACGTTGCTGCCGGTCGACGTGACGCCTGCTCTTGGGGCGCGGTGTCGGCGGCGGAGATGCAACCGGCGGCGGCGGTGACAGAGGTCTTGGCCGTGGTCGTTCGACTGACACTGTGTCACGCCGGGCCTGACGCTGCGGTGACCGGGCATGACGCGGCGGTGACAGAGCATGACGCGGCGGTGACAGAGCATGACGCGGCGGTGACGTGGTCGGACGCTGTGGTGGCCGGCCGCCTGGTTTTCGAAGGCGCTTACGGCGTTGGCGGTGGCGACTACTGCTTGCAGACGATGATGACGACGACGCGTCACTGGCTTCATCGACGACAAAGCCACGGAGCGACAACGATCGGGGCTGGCTGTAGATGGGTGCCTGCACTTGCGCATCAAACTCTTCTTCGGACGATGAAATGAGATCGATAATGTCGGGTGTCGCCGTCGTTCCGGACGCTCGTGGCGGTGACGCGCGCGTCTCGGCGGCATGGACTTCCCGTGGCCGCTTCCGTCGTCGCACGGGCGAGGACGGGACGCTACGCTCGGGTGACGACGATGATCGTCGGCGCTGGCTTCGGCGGCCAACGACCGGCGACCGACTGCGGTCGCTTCGTGCGGCCATCATCCGACGACTTGCATCTCGGGCAACGGGCGACGGCGACCGACTGCGGACGTTCTGCGGTCGACGACGACCGTGTCGACGTGCGGGCGACCGGTACTCATCCTCGGACGACGGCTCTTCCCGAGGCACGGGTCGGTTGCTTCTGTTGCGGTCAAACACGCGGGTGTAGGTCTGGGGCGTCGGTGCTGAACGCTGTACGACAACGCGGCGCGGCGCCTCGACCTCGGGCGACAGGAGGTCGTTCATGTTGAAGTCCAGGTCTTGAATGTGCGAGGGGTTGGCGACCTCGAGTGTCGCCTCAATCGAAACGTGCCCGATCGCAGCTTCGAGCGCCTCTTGCCGAGCCAGGATTGAAATCACTGACGCAATGTCGTCACCGAGCTCGGGCAGCGGCGGCTCCTCGTCGACATCGGGCGTCGCTTCCGCGTCGACGGCCGCGACATGCGCCAGCTCGACGTCGTCCTGGTAGAGCTGCGGCATGGCAAAGGTGTCCGGGTCGTAGCCGTCGTCGTTCAGCTGGAGCGTCGGCGCAACGTCGAGCATGGGATCGTCCAGCGTTGCGGCAGTCGGCTCTGAGTGGGTGGGCACATCGTCCAGCGGCAGTGGCTCGGGTAAGAACATGTAAAACGGGATTGGCGCTGCAGCGTCCAGGTCTGGTGGCGGCGGAATCGCAGCAAAGATCGCGACGTCGGTGCACGGAGGCGTCGGCAGCACATGTGCTATGCTCTCCTCGTGTACTGGCCTTGCGCAAAGTGAGGTCGTAAGCACAGGCAATGCCAATGGCGTTGCATCCATGAAAGCGTCGGCAGTGACGGTTGGTGGCGTCGGGCTCACAGACGGCGGCGGCGCCACCGTGTTGAAGGTCGTCAGTGGGCTGGACGGGCGCGTCGGACTTGGCGGGCGCGTGTGCGCTGACGCCGTCGTAGGTAAGACCGATGGTGCACTGGCAGCTTGCGTGGACGGCGGCTCTCTGCGCGGCATGGCGAACCGAATGGGACGACTCACGACGGGCACAGCTAGCACCCGCTTCTTGGTCGCCGCAGCCACTGTCGTCGGGACAGCAGCCAAGCGCGGCTTGGTCGCGACGACCGCCATCGCTGCAGGCTTCTGCGACGGCCGCGTTGTCGCAAGCGGCGTCATGGTCGGTGCTCTTGCAGTCGCGGATCCCGTCCGCGGCCGTTGCGGCGGCGAGATCGCCCGCCGTGAGTCCACGCGCGCTGCCATCATGGGCGCGAGACGCGCATCCTCGTCCTCGTCCTCATCATCCGACGAGAGGATCTCAATGACTTCGCACGTCATGGGCGCCGGCGGACGGTGGGCTCGTGCGCTCGGCCCGCGCATCGCTGGCCCAAGCTGATTCCCGAAAATGCGTCGAAGTTCGAAGTCCAGATCGAAGCTCCGATCGTAGCTTCGATGCAATTTGCGATCACTGCCGATGGTGTCATGGCCAAGTCGTCCTTACGAACGCAGAAATAACTATATTACTTTATCGCAACAGCGATTCGGTGAATGCGCTCCATGAGCGAGAGTCGGGTCTTTGTCTGTGCGTTTTGCGTCTCGAGCATGAGGTCGCGGAAGAAGGCGGCGGCGCGGTCCGGCGTCGCTCGCAAAATCAGTCGCTTCTCCACCTACCCTTCTCCATCAGTGTTCTGACCACGCTAGGCCGAGACACAGCTGACCTCGTGAACCGCCGACGCTGCGTGCATGCTCATGTGCGTCATCATGTCGGGAATACCCGCGTCTTTGGAGAGCTCGAGGACGCCGAGGAGGACGTGGGCGTTGGCGCGCAGAATGTTGAAGCCCGTGCACGCGTAGCGCAGACACTGGTGAAAGTCCTAACCCTCCAACGCATGAGATTATAACACACGAGTGACGTACGTGGCCGCGGAGACCGCCCATGGCGCGGACCATTTCGGGGGTGAGGCGGAAGGGCGGGGGAAGCGGCTTCGGGTCGCGTCCAAACATAAAGCCAAAGTCAATGTGAAAGAAATGGCCCGACTCTGTGAGCATGAGGTTGTCCAAGTGCCGGTCGCCGACGCCGAGAAGGTACGTTGCGACGCAGTAGCCCGCGACGCTGCGCACGAACGTGTCGATCGCGACAGGCGAGATCCCGTCGTCTTGGTCGTAGTTGTGCTTCTCCAAATACGTCAAAATGTTGTGGTTGTGGTCGCTCAAGACCGCCGAGAGCGGCTGCGACCGCGGGACAAACTCGGCCAAACCCTAACCCCTGCACTATGGCCATGTGCTGTACCAAAATCTACAGCCTACATCGCGAGTACTCGTTGGCAAGATGCGGTAGAGGGTGAAACAGAGGTCGAGGCCGTCGCGCTTGAGAAGGGCGTCCATGATTGCGAGCAGCTGCAGTGCGAGCTGGTCCTGCCGCAAGTCGTCGCCGAGCTAATATACAGTGTAGCTAATATATCAAGGCGAAAGAACGCCGAGACAAACCTTGTAAATGACACTGAGCGAGACGCTGGGGCGCCGAGGCGCGTCGTCGACAGAAATGGCGGCCGGGTGCAGCGCCCCAATGGTCGGTGGCGACGTCACGTTCTGAACTTCGACGACGACAGCGACATCGAGGGCGCCTCCGCCATCCACATTCACAACGCTGCGCTCCAAGCCGCGGGATGAGAGCTCGAGTTCGACTGCACCAAGATAGGCGCCGTGCCGGTACACTTGGCAGTCGACGAGCTGCGGGGGCACGCCGACGTGAAAGTCGAGCCGCGCCACCGCCGCCGTCACCTCAACTTGCTTGCGCTTTCCATGAACGTCGACGCGGAGCGTGAGGTTATCTGCGTCGAACCCCAGGACGCCATAGACAAAGACGTCCACCGAGTACGTGTGCCACTGGTTTGGTAGCCGGGACTTGGACCGTTCGAAGAGCGACCGCTGCGTCTGTAGCGATCGCGACGAACTCGCGAGCGTAAACTGCAGTTTCATGGGCTTGGCTGAGCTCCGGAAGAGACGACTCTTGGCGCTATCTACACTCTGCACGGTGGCCAGCGGAAACAGCGGGTGGGGGCCCGGCAACGCAAGAGGGGGTAGGCCCTGCAGCGCAGACGTCGTTGGCGACGCGAGGTATGTCTGCAGCTCTGTCGAGAGACTTTTGACGTCCGAGGACGGCAGCGCCACGAGGGCAGCGTACAAAGCAGTGATGTGCTTGGTGCAGGCCACTTGCCCATAGACTATCGCGTCTAGTCAGGTAGGAATAAGATCGGAGTGCGATTTCCGGGCATGTACGATGATCAGGCGATGCCTCGAGCATGGCATTGAGGTGCTCAAAGACGCGTTCGTAGAGCGATTTGGTCGCCCGGTCCTGGATAGCGATCTCCTGGTTGGCGACGACGACGCTTATTTGGTTTTCGAGCTCGATGCGCACGTGCCAGTAGCAGTCGAGTGCGATCTCAATGTGGTCCCTCGCCATGTTCAAGAGAACACTCAAAAGCGCGCAGAGGTCCGCGCCTTCTCGGAGGTCGACGTCGTGCTTGAGCGCTTGTAATAGCTGCGGCAGGTACAGTCGAAGCACCGACGGGTCGTGACTCCCCAGTGCCGTGGCCGCGTACCGCCGGATCTTGCGGTGGCAAACACGGTCGGTCAAGAGCCAGAGGATCGTCCCCATCTCCAACGCGCCATCGACGTCGGGGTCGTGCGTATCGAGAAGCACTTCGGCGGCTTCGACCTGCGCGACGTCGTCCCACGCGACCCGCAGCAGCCGGGCGTTGATGCCGTCGTCATCGAGGTAAATGAAAGGTTGCTGGCGGCGCCGGCGACGCAGGCGGTGGATCGCAATGATTTTGGGAAAGGCTAGGACAAAAGTCACCATGGCCGAGGGCAGGAGGAAGAGGAAGACGAGGCAGAGGTACAGCACCTCCCCAAAGGCGCGAGTCGAGGTCGCGAAGACCGCCATGCCAATGGCCCAGAGCACCGTGGTCAAGAGCATCGCGAACGCAAGCTTGGTCATGTCCTTCTCTTCGTGGACGTTCCGACGCAGGCGGAGAGCAAAGGCCAACACGAGCAGCAAGTAGAGTACTTTGGGTGACACGATCGCAATGCCCGCGGGCGTCGAGCTCAAATAGCAGCCCATGAAGCGGTAGTCGACGTCGCCGGGGTAATCCCATAAGGCTAGCGTCGGGTTGAAGCCGCCGAGCACACCAATGGCGGCGAGGATGCCGCCGTCGAGCGCGAGCAGCACGAGCAGCATGCCAGCCATCCAGGCGTCCGGGAGCTTGACGCCAGGTCCGTTCGTCGACGCGAGGTAGAGGCGAACGTTGCGGTACAGGCGCAGCGCGAGCATACCAAAGACGAGGACGAAGGCGAGGTCCATGCAGCACCAGAGTACGGTGCACGTATGCGAGCTGCTGTCGAGGCTCACGGCCACCGCTACCGACGCGGCACCAAGGACCGAGCCGACGTTCATAATGTGGCCTTGCCACGCGTGCGTCATGAACGCCTCGTTGCTGTAGTAGAGGTACACGAGCGAGCTCGTGTAGGCGACGATGGCGACGACGCACGCGGCCAGCATCACAAAGAGGTGCACGCTTGAGTTGAGCGACATGAGCCCTAGGCGCAATCCCCGCATGAGCCAATAGACGTTGAACAAGGTGCGTACCAATCTCACATGTGCCATTGACGTCCACGGAGCTGGCCCAGCCGTCGGCGCAGATGCAGACGCCGTCTGCGCAGTAGCCGTGGTTGCTGCACACGAGCTTGTTGCGGCCGAGCGGACAGCTGCAGCCAGCGACGCAAGCGGCGACGCACGCATTGTCAGTCGCGGCGAACGCGGTGGCAGCGGCCAGCAGCGCGAGGATGAGCTCCCGGCGCATGCTCCGAGTGTGGACGGCGTGCGGGTTGTAGACAGAGTGTTGGTCGGTCTGAGTCTCAACTCAATTCCTATGATGCTCAATTTCAAGGGCGTTGTCTTGGAGTTGTTGGGTGCTTTTGAGTTTTCCAGTGCAACAGGGCGATTTTGAGTTTCGTCCAGTTGCGTGCGTGTAGCCAAATCGGAAGCATCCGCGCCAGTGATACATTGCCATGGCCGCGCGAGGCTTCCGGAGCGTCTTCAAGACGACGTCGGCCATCAACTGGTTCCCGGGGCACATGAACTCGGCCAAGAACAGCATGAAGGCGCAGCTTGGCAGCATCGACGTCATCATCGAGGTCCGCGACGCACGCATCCCGTTCTCGTCGGCCAACCCGCTGCTCGATGGCATCGGCAACCACAAGCCGCGCCTCGTCGTGCTCAACAAGTCGGACTTGGCCAACTCGAATATGAAGGCGCGTGTGGAGGCGCGCTTCGAGGAGGCCGACATGGACTGTCTCTTCACGTCCGTCATCAAGGGCAAGCACATCCAGCACATCCTCAAGTGGTGCAACACGCATGGCAAGTCGCAGTTCCAGAGCACAGCGGGCACCGTCGTCATGATCGTCGGTGTGCCCAACGTCGGCAAGTCGTCCATGATCAACGCCTTTCGCAGCATCTCGTCGTCGCTCAAGCTCTCGAAGGGAAAGAAGAAGGCAACCGTTGGCGCGACGCCAGGCGTGACTGTGCGCACCGACATCTTCAAGGTCAACGAGGCGCCGGCCATCTACGTCATGGACACGCCGGGCGTTATGCTGCCCAACATCCCGAGCCCCGACGTCGGCCTCAAGCTCGCACTCACGGGCGCTATCAAGGACGACATTGTTGGCGCCGAGCTCATCGCCGACTACATGCTCTTCACGCTCAACCGCATGGGCTCGACGCAGTACGTCAAGGCGCTTGGGTTGCCCGCGGCCACCGACGACATTGAAGAAGTGTTTACAGCCGTTGTGCGCGCGAGCGGCGGCGTCGGCAAGCCCGAAGACACCCAGCGCCAGCTCGCCGCCGCCTACTTGCTCAGGGAGTTTCGGCGAGGCGCATTTGGCACGTTCACGCTCGACCCGATCTAACTATCGAATATTATCCTTGCTATTCTACCGCACCATCGCATGCGGAGATAGATGCTTGCAGTGCTCGCCCTGCCGAGACTCTTGGGGGCAAGCTCGACGTTGCGCAAGCGGCGAAGCCGGTCGAACCCAGCTGCCTGCGACGGTGCTTCACCCATGTTCGGTGGGCGTGGTGTGCTCTCCAGGACATGAAGAGCGGCTTTGGTCGCTGCTACGAGCCTGGCAGGAGCAGTCTGCGATGCATCGGGACGGCTACTTGGTACGGAGCAGTGGACGTCGAGGGTCGGCGGCTATCGCTGAGAAAGGCCGGCAAACTTGTGATTGTCCACCTTGCCGCCGTCGGATTGGCTGGATTTTGGCCAATCAGCGTGGCGCGACCGGGCTTTGGCAACGCCTCGCCCGTGATTGGTCAAAAGTCTGGCAGGCAATCCACATCGACGCCACTTTAGGATTGACCAATGCTGCTGCAGTACCAGCGGGCCGCGCACCGAGCGCTGACGGGCCGACGCCTCGCTCTTCGCCCGCGCCTCCATGGCGCATGGGCCCACGCCGCCGGCCTCGCGACCGACGCCAAGTCCAAGGAGCAAAAGCCGGTGACGTCCAAGGAGATTGTCACGTCGCTCGCCGGGTACCTCTGGCCGGAGGGCAACGGCGCCGAGGCCCGCGCCGTCAAGGGCCGCGTCGCGCTCTCGCTTGGCCTGCTCGTGTCGGCCAAGCTTATCAACATCCAGGTGCCATTCCTCTTCAAGGAGCTTGTCGACGTCATGGGCACGACGACGCCCGAAGTCGCTGCGGCGCTGCCCGTGAGTCTCGTGCTCGGCTATGGCCTCGGCCGCTTCTCGGCCAACGCCTTCCAGGAGCTGCGCAATGCGATCTTTGCCAAGGTTGCGCAAGGCACGATCCGCCAAGTCGCACGCAACGTCTTTGAGCACCTCCACGGCCTCGACCTCAAGTTCCACCTCGACCGCCAGACAGGCGCCTTGTCGCGGACGATCGACCGCGGGTCGCGCTCGATCGACTTTGTGTTGCGCTCGATGCTCTTCAACGTCGCGCCGACCGCGCTCGAGATTGGTCTTGTGAGCAGCATCATGGCCTACCAGTTTGGCTGGGAGTACGCGGCCGTGACGCTCGGCACGCTCACGGCCTACACGGGCTTTACCGTCGGCGTGACGCAGTGGCGCACCGAGATCCGCCGGCGCATGAACAAGCTCGAGAACGAGGCGGGCGGCAAGGTCATCGACTCGCTCATGAACTACGAGACGGTCAAGTACTTCAACAACGAAAAGCACGAAGCCGACCGGTACGACGTCGTCTTGCGCAACTACCAGGATGCGTCGCTCAAGACGCAGACATCGCTCTCGTTCCTCAACGCCGGCCAGAACGCCATCTTCTCGGCCGGTCTCACCGGTATCATGTACATGGCGGCGCAAGGGATCGTCGACGGCACGCTCACGGTCGGCGACCTCGTGCTCGTGAACGGCCTCCTCTTTCAGCTCTCGATCCCGCTCAACTTTATCGGCTCCGTGTACCGCGAAGTGCGCCAGGCCGTCATCGACATGGAGGCCATGTTTGCCCTCCGCGCGGTCCAGCCCAAGATCCTCCCGGGGGCGTCGACGTTCGAGAACCTCACAACCCCCAAGGAAATCATTTTTGAAAATGTCCACTTTGCGTACCGCGAGGACCGGCCGATTCTGAACGGCACGTCGTTTGGCGTCACGGCCGGCAAGACGACCGCGATCGTCGGCTCGAGCGGCTCGGGCAAGTCGACGATCCTCCGCCTCTTGTACCGCTTCTACGATGTGCAGAGCGGGACCATCCGCATTGACGGCCACGACATCCGCGAGATGGACATGGACGGGCTCCGGCGCGCGATCGCAGTCGTGCCCCAGGACACGGTGCTCTTCAACGAGAGCATTTACTACAACATTCACTACGGCAACTTGAAGGCGACGAAAGAGCAAGTGATCCAAGCGGCCAAGGTCGCGCAGATTCACGACGCGATCGAGCGCTTTCCCGAAGGCTACGAAACCAAGGTCGGCGAGCGCGGCTTGAAGCTCAGCGGCGGCGAGAAGCAGCGTGTTGCGATCGCGCGGGCGATGCTCAAGGACGCGCCGATCTTGCTGTTTGACGAGGCCACGAGCGCGCTCGACTCGGAGACCGAGTTCGAGATTGTGCGCGAGTTCAAGGCCATTGGTCTCAACAAGACGACGGTCATCATTGCGCACCGCCTCTCGACGATCCAAGACTCGGACGAGATTCTCGTCATGGACGCCGGCCGCGTTGTCGAGCGCGGGACCCACGTCGAGCTCCTCGCCAAGGAAGGCAAGTACTCGGAGATGTGGCACCGCCAGCAGCAAGGCCACACGACGCTGTAAAGGTTGTAGATATTAACCAATATAGAGCTATGTACACGTCATAACGAGGCAACATCATCGATCGTCGTAGTACGGCGAGCTCAAACTGCAATCAGATCTTACTAGTAGTCGCGTTGGCGCTCGCTTTCTTGTGATTGGTGCAGACGTGGCCAAACACCAAGGTGCAATGTGAGAGCCAATGAAAAGCGGCGACCGCCAATGGCAGAGACCATGGCGGCGTGGACGATCGTCGAGGTCGAGGACCCGACGAGCGTGCACTCGTTCGACGAGAGGGCGGCGTTCCATGCGGTCGAGTTCCCGGCGCAGCACGGCAGCACGGTCATGAAGCTGCTCGCCACGGCGGCGATGAACCTCAAGGACATGGGCTACGGGCACCTCAAGCGCATGAAGAAGGCGGCGGCGCCTGGCCGGCTGCTTGCACTCGTGTCGCCCGACGCCATCGTCGTCGACACGATCGTTGCCGCGCTTCCGACCATCCACGACCTTGTGACCGTCAGCGTCGACGTCCCAAAGTACGCGGCGACGACCAAGGACGAGTTTGCTGTCGGCAACGCGGTGTGGCCCATGGTCTTCCACCCCAACGTTGACGTCACCTCGATACCGCTCACGGACGATGAAGTGCACCAAATGCAATCGTTTGTCGAGCGCGTCTATGAGGACGCCACAGACGCGCCATCCACCCTCGCCAACGGCTGCGGCCGCGAACACTGTGTCGTTGTCAACCCGTTGACCAACACGGTGGTGGCGTCGGCAGCGGACTGGACGCCTGTGGGCTGCAACCCGCTCATGGAGCACGCACCAATGCAGGCACTCGAGGTCGTATCGACCCAGGACGTCGCCCGCGACCAGAGCCAAACCGCGACCGAGTCGTACTTGTGCACGGGGTACGATGTCTATGTGGCCGTCGAGCCGTGCGTCATGTGTGCGATGGCGCTCGTCCACAGCCGCGTCCGGCGCGTCATCTACTTGAAGAAGAACGATGCGAGCGGCGCGCTGGGCTCCAACTACTATCTGCACACGAAGCGGTCGCTCAACCACCGGTACCGCGTCTTTCACGCGTGCCAGGCGTAGCACCGGTCGTTGTCCTAGTGTATAGAACTCTCTTCGTGTAGTCATCGCCAATAAGGAATGATAGCCAATGCATACCCGAGTGCTCGCTCTTTCCTTGAATTTGGCGTCGTCGAAGTCTAGTAACTAACTCCAGGGGATGTATGATGCAGTAATTGCTACCTATGAGTGCAGAAAATACAAAGAAAAGGTTTTTACATGTACACACAAGTTTAAAAGAAAGGACTAGGCGCTCTACATGATGACGTATTAGCGGTGCGCACCAGTCGGCGACGACGCGCGCTGCCCGAGCACTTCGTCGCGCATGCTCTCGAGAAGCGGCACAATCTGGTTGAACGCTGGTCGCGCATCTTGCTTGCGATTCCAGCAGTCGCGGAGGAGGTTCACGAGGCACGGTGGCGCGCTCTCGGGCGGTATCGGGCGCAGGTTGCCACACGCGACGCCTGGTCCGCATCAATGTGGACACCTTGTCCAGCTTAAGGAAGAATACCTTTCATGACCTCGCTCGAGCCCATGGCCGGGTACGGCTCGGACCACGCGAGCACCTCCCAGACGATGATCGAGAAGCTGTACACGTCGCAGGGCGTGCCATACTTTTCGCCGCGGAGGACCTCGGGCGCGACCCAGAGCGGACTGCCGCAGATCGACATGGTTTTGCCGACTTCGCGGAATTTCGACAAGCCAAAGTCGGCAATCTTGGTGCGCATTTTCTCATCCAGCAGGATGTTTTGCGACTTGAGGTCGCTACAAATGCTCCTTGTGGCTCTGAAATACATGTACAATCGCTCACCGATGGATAACAACAGGGTTGTGGTTGTGCAAGTACGCCAGACCGCGCGCCATATCGAGCGCAATGTTGTAGCTGAGGTGCCGGAGCGTCTCGGGTGGCGGCGTCTCGTGCTTGTGGTAATAGTCAAAGAAGCTGCCATTGACGAGGAGCTCTGTCACGAGAAGCAGGTTCGGGGGGTTGGAGCACGACCCCATAAAGAGAACAATGTTGGGGTGGTGCAACCCCTTCATGATCGAGCACTCCTTGTGAAACTCGGCGAGCGTATTTTTCGGCACAGCGCCAATCGGGAGCTTCTTGATCGCGACGGGCGTTCCAAAGTAAGTGCCCGAGTAAACGACGCCAAAGACGCCTTTGCCGATCGCGTCACCGAGAATCACGTCCTTCTCCGTGATCAAAAAGCCATCTTCCGGCTCTTGTACGTTGTTTGCGACGAGCTTGCGGTCCGGGAAGAGGATGTGGTCTTCCCACGCCTCGTCCCCGATGTACCCGATGAGCACTTGCTGGAGGACGCCAATGATCGTCGTGAACGTCGGGCGGTTGCTCGGCAGTGTGTCCCAGCATTTCGTCATGAGCGGCGCCATGGTCTGCAGCGCAACGTGGTCGATCGGTGTCAACGGCGCAAAGTCTGTCGGGCGCTTCCCCGACTGCACGATGAAGGGCACGGCGTCCGGCGAGACGCTCTCAAACGGACTCGCGCCGCTCATGGCCTCATACAAGATGATGCCAAAGCTGTACACGTCGCTCATCTCTGTGTGCTCTTCGCCGTTGAAGACCTCGGGCGCGATCCACATGGACGTGCCGACGTACGACCGACTCGTTGCCGACGCCGTGAAGCTGTCGTCGCGCATCTCCTTGAGCTTGCTAAGGCCAAAGTCCGACACTTTGCAGCGCCAGTCGGCGTCAATCAGCAGGTTGATCGACTTGAGGTCCCGATGGATGAGCGGCGGCGACGACGAGTGGAGAAAGTTCATGCCCCGCGCCGAATCCAAGAGCATGCGCAGCAAGAGCGACCAGTCGATCTTGAGCTCGTCTGAGTGGATGACGCCGTAGACACTGCCTTTCGGGCAGAGCTCCATGACCAGCCCGACGTATTCAGGGTGCAGCATGACGCCCATAAACATGACAACGTTCGGGTGGCGCAGCTGGGCCATGACGCTCGCTTCGGCACCAAAGTTGGTCACGATGGTCTGCGTGTCGCCGCGCAGCGTGATCTTCTTGACGGCCACGTTGGTCTCCTTCCAGCGCGCCGCGTAGACGCTGCCAAAGGTGCCGGACCCGAGCTCGGTGCCAATGACGACATCCTTGGGGTCAATGTGGCAGTTGGAGTTGAGAATGCCTTGGTTCTGGCCTTCGTTGGAGACGGCGACGCCGCCGCTGAACCAGCCAGTCATCTCCATCGTCATCTGGATCTGGACATTCTCCTTGGCCAAGCGCTCGGTCAAGACAAAGTCGCGCCGCTCTTCGTACTCCCAGTTCCACGAGAGAAACCCGAGGAGGATCGAGTAGAGCACGATGGCCACGTTGCACGTACCCGGCGTACTCATCGTCGTGACGTCGACGAGCGCCGTGTCATTGATGTCGATCGCGTACCGGACCCACGCGAGAAGCAGAAACGTGATGCCGCTCGCGGTCATGATGAACATGGTCTCGAGGAAGCTCATGCCCGTCGACGACGTGATGCCGAGCGAGAAGAGAAATTGCACCCACACGTTCTTCTCGCTCACGTTGGTGCCCGCGGCCGTCGTATCGAGGAGCGCGCAGATCTGCGCGACGAGGCAGATGAGCATGAGCATGATCGGGTGGTCTTGGAACTGCTGAAAGAAGATCGAGACCGAGAACCCGCAGCAGCCGACGATGCAAGGGAAGATGATGACCTTGGGAAACTCTTCCCACTGGTTGGTGTCGTTCTTCTTCAAAAGCACTTGCATGATGACGAGGAGCGGGATGAAGAAGGCCGTGATATTGGCGCCGAAGCGCAAGCGGCGCCGGTACTTGCGCTGGCGCGACTTGCGGAAGCGCGCCTCGAGCTCGACGTCGGAGAACTGAAGCGACATGAAGGACATTTCAAACTCTTCGGTCGACCGCTTGACGTTGCTGTTGCGGAAGAACTTGCCGACGGTCTTGGTCGGGCTCAGCGACGGCATCTTGAGCGGCGAGGTCTCCATGTCTTCGGCATTCGGCGTCACCTTGGGCATCGGGCGCTTCCCTGTCGCCATCAGCTAGATCGAAGCTCCACGGACTGCGAATGCAACAATGGCGCCAACCGCCGTGCCACCTATTTCAGGCGCCTTTCTTGTAACCGGTGGCACCATCTTAGGTCGCGTGTTTCTAAACCATCGCTGCCGTAGGACCCAACGTTATGGCTTATCGTTCGAGTAGAGAGACACGCTTCTGACGCAGCCCAGGACGCCGCGAAGCAAGATCAAGTAGATCTTGGTTGTTATCAAGCGGAGGGTACGTATCGCAATGATCTGGACGAGCATATAGATCGGCTGCGAGCGAGATGGGCTCGGTGGCAAGAGATGACCAAGCGGCTCTACGAGCTTTAACACTTGGCTGAACCGTGCCGATCGCGGGTGCAGCTTGTAACATGCTCACATTGTGACATTGAAGGGACTGAAGATGGCGGGATGGCGGTCGAAACGACATTTCTACACACTATAAAATCGCGTATCACGCTCGATTGCATTTAAATAGTGTGAAGAGCCTTGTTCTTCGAGCACGCAAACCGATTGGCGGATTCGTGCAATAATGCGACCAATCCAAACACTTTGTCGATGCCATTGGCCAAAAAGACGACGAAGAAAAAGTGCGGTGCAAGATCGCAATCTCCGAATGGGCCGCCCGCGGAAGCTCAAGCGCCACGTGCTCCTGCTGCTGAGCCTCCTCGTCTTTGGCAGCACGTACTGCTACGACAACCCGGGCGCGCTCAAGAGCCAGCTGCAGCAGCGCTTCCATGCGATTCCCAAGGCCCAGTACGAGGTGCTCTTTGTATCCTTTTTGCCATCTTCCTCGACGATCGATTGCATGCTATGGCCTTACATCATCCTCGCCAGAACCTCTCGTACAGTCTCTACTCGGTGCCCAATGTCATCTTGCCCTTCTTTGGCGGCCTCCTCGTCGACAAGTATGGCGTGCGTGCCATGACGCTCGGCCTCTCGACCATCGTGCTCCTCGGCCAAGTTGTCGTCGCGCTAGGCTGCACCTTCAAGAACTTTTACGTCATCCTCGTAGCTGCGTATGCTACGATTCGTCTTATGCACAGGAGCGTAGGCGGGCCGCGTCATCTTTGGCCTCGGCGGCGAGACCATGTGGGTGGCCCAAAGCACCTTTATGACACAATGGTTTGACAGCACCGAGCTCGGTGCGTCATTGCATCTTGTATTTGGAGAGTATGACACCCGTCTCCAGCGTTTGCGTTCGGTGTCAACACGTGCATTGCGCGCATGGGCACAGTCCTCAACGACAAGCTCAGCCCGGTCATCGCCGACGAGTACAGCGTCTCGGCCGCGCTCTGGGTCGGCGTTGTTCTCTGCGTCGCATCACTCCTCTGCAACGTCCTCCTCGCCCACATCGACCGGCGTGCCGAGGCCGTCCACGGGTCGCTCGTTGCCAAGCTCGACGACGTCGACGCGGCGCCGCCCCGCTTGAGCGACATTCGCCGCTTCAGGTACGCAACCTCAAACAACATGTCTCATCTTGCTATCCGTTAGCTGGTCATTCTGGGTCATTGCGGTCAAATATGTGGTTTTCTACTCGTGCATTGGCCCCTTCAACAACGTAGCAAGCTCGCTCTTCATGGAGCGCGAGTACTTCAAGACTCCAACGTCACCCGACTGCCAGCGCTGCGGCCTCGGCGCCTACGAGCTCTACTGCGACGCGATCGCACCGTCGTGTCCGCCGGTGCCGCCGTTTGCATGGCCGCTGCCACAGCTCTCGGCCAACTGCTCGATCGAGACAGCGGCCGACCAGTACCGCTGCAGCAAAGAGCCGCCGTACATCCAAGACGAAGGTATCAACTGTGACGACAGCGCGTGGCGCAACGGCCAGTTCACGGCCATGTACTGCGCCAAGAAGAGCGCGGCGGCCGAGACCGCGGCGTCGACCATGAGCATCGCGCCGCTCATCATTGCGTTTCTTGCGCCGCTCTGCGGCAGCCTCATCGACGCGATCGGCTTGCGTCCGTTCCTGGCTCTTGGCGCCGAGATGGCGCTTGTCGTGGCCCACGCCATCATTGGTTTTATGCCCGAGATACCGGTCGTCTGGCCGCTCGTGCTTATCGGCGTCGGCGCCTGCTTCTTCTCCTCGTCCATGTGGCCCTGCGTACCATGTATGTTCTCTGAGTACTATCTTGCATCTCACAGTTGGCGAGCGTAGACGTCGTCGAGCCGCGCTTTGTGGGCACGGCCTTTGGCGCGATGACCTCGTTTTCGGTCCCCCTACCCCTACCCTACCCCTCCTCACAGATGGTGTAGAACATGGGCCTCGCGGTCGTGCCGCTGCTTGTCGCATCCGTGTACAATGCGTCCGGCAAGTACATTCCGGAGGTGGTGTATGTTTTTTTGGGGTTTGCGAGCCTCACGGTGGCCTTTGGCGTGCTGCTGGCGATCATGGACGTCGCCAACGGCTGCCGGCTCACGCGCAAATCGCTGTCGCCGATGTTGGAGAAGCGGCACTCGCTCGGCGACGCGTCGTCGTCATCGCTTCTCGACACGCTGCTCATGGACGAAGAAGACGAGGACGAGTAGACGACTCTAGTAGTTACACTACGACAAGGACGAGAAGCCGTTATTTCCATTCGGGCCGCGCCACTCGGGGCTTGGCGTTCTTGTTTTGCATGGCCTTGGCAATCTCCATGCTCTTGGCAATGCGCTAGGGAAGAACCGGTATAGAGACCGATTGGAGAAGAGAGAAACGTACCGAAATGTACCCTGGGACTTCCTTTGTGCGGGGTTTGAACGTGCATTCGCGAAATTCCTGGATCTCTTGCTGCTGGAGCGCTTTGCGCTGCTTCTCGTAGAGCTTGAGCGTCTGTTCTTGGAGGCGCTGTATCAGATCTGAGATACGCAAATGCTCGAATGCAGCCATGTGGACGTACTTGGACGTACGTCTCGGGGCTCGAGAGCACCTTGAGCTTGCCTTCGCCGCGGTGGTCGTTGACCTGCGGCCGAAACGTGAGCTGCGCCATCTCGCCTTGCTCCATCTAGATGGCCTTGACCATAGTGTTCATGGTGCTAGAAGGTACCTTGAGCTTCATGAGGCGCTGGGAGGTTTCTCGTTTGAGCAGATCGCCGCGGCTGAGCTCCGTGACCGACCGCCCCGCGCGTCTCATGCTGGCTTCGTTGATTTGCGGGCGGAATGTACACTGGGGGTCCTGTACCATGAAGTATAGTTTGAGAGAGAGTTGGAGAAGATGGTGGACCTGGAGCTTGATACTTTTCTTCTTGAGCTTGTCGTGTTCTTTGCGGAGTGCGTACTTGGCGACGCGCTCGATAAAGTCGCCTTTCCGTCCTTGCTGCATGATCTCGATCGATTTTTTGTTGATTTCGGGCTTGAAGTCAAACTCGGTCCGGTGCCGCGCCTGTGGACAACTTGTCCTTTCTGCGACTCGGCAAACCCACTGCGTACCGACTCCAACTTGGCGTGGCGCTCGCGCTGCTTGGCCTCTTGGCGGTGCACAAAGGCTTCGAACCGCCGCTGGCGCGCCGCAACTTCAGCGCTGTCGTCGGTGCGCGCCGAGCCGGCCGAGTTCGGTCGCGGCTTGCCCTGGCCCGCCTACTCGGCCGCGCTATATACCATTTGGTCGAATGCGAGTGTGTCGTACGTGGTGGCCACGGTTGATACGAATGTCGTCTTGGCTGTGCACCGACTCGGAGAGAAGCGAGCCGCCGCTGGAGCTACCACCGAGCATCGAGGGATGTTCGTCGACTCCGTCATAGCCCGTCAGCGGACGACTAGAAACCATGGAGTGTCGTCTGATCGAGACGCTATGTACCTGAGCCGGTCAAAGATATTTTGTTGCGTGTAGAGCTGGGCCGAGACCATGTCTTTTGGAATTGCGTTGATCTTGGGGCTAAACGTACACTGCTCCATCTCTATCCATGTATCCACATGAACTATCCAATGGCTGTATTTGGATACAAACGACGTACCCAGTGTGGGCACGTCGGGCGCAAACTTCTTGTAGGCCTTCTCCTTGTACTTGGAGCGCGCGATCGACGAGTACGCGCTCTTGGTCACGTGCGGTCGGAACGTGCACTCGCGCTGCCGGTCCTCGTCCTACAAGTGCGATAGTACAATATGCCAGCTTCTCACGTACCTCTTGTTCTCTTGCGCGCACGGCAAGCTCGTCCCGGAGTTTATAGTTAACGACATCCTGTACACATAGTACATAGCAATTTAGTCCCTAGCGTTGACGTACCTTGTACAGGCGGTCCGAGACCGTGTCGGTGCTCCGGCTCCGGAGGCGCGAGGCCACTTTTTTCGATTTCTAAAATGGCCACATGTGGTATTGACCAGGAAGAGAGGTCGATGTACTGAATTGATGGCAGGCGAGAACGTGCATTCGACTAGCTCGGACTCGAGCTGCTCCTGCTTGAGCTACGCAATGTGAGCTCCAAGCAGCAAGGTAGTTATAGGGTACCCGCTCCTTGAGACTCTCTTTTTGCTGCTTCCAGCGAGAGACACGCACATGGAACGAGTCTTCGTCGAGGTACTGTACATAGCGCTGCGGCGACGTCGCTTCGTACGCTTCGTTGCAGGCCGGGTTTGCATCGTCGCTGAGGCTGCTGGCGCCCGAGGACGACTCTTGGTACGTCGCTGGCACGTAGAACGACCGGCCAATCGAGTCGATCGACTTGGGCGCATCAAGAACAACGGGGCTGCGCTCGGCGGCGAGGCGGCTCGCGAGCAGCTGGTGCACGCTGATGATCTTGGCTTGGTCGTGCGAGACGCCGGCGCGGTCGGGCTCGAGCACCTGCAGCGTCTGGCGGGGCGGCGCCTCGGCGGGCACCTCGGGCGTCGATGGCTGCAGCTTGGAGAGCTGCTGGAAGAGCTCTGCTTTCGAGATCTCGCCCGACTTGAGCTGCTGCATGAGCCCCGAGATCGCATGCGCCTTCGGGTTCATCGTGGCACAAGAATAACACTCACGAAGGGTCACACGCGATCCGGAAACGTCCGGATAAAAAGGCAACGTGGCTGCGCGCACGCAACTTTACCCGCCGGCGAATGGCGTTGCCACGTCATTCGCGAGCGGTTGACGACATCTTGTTGCAGCATTGCACAAGCGGAAAGAAGACTCATATTGTCAGTATACGTACAAGGGTTTGGCGGGCTTGTGCCATCAACTGCGGCGCGTTCACCAGGTAGCCGCTGTCCAGGCGAAATACCCCGTGACCATCGTCCCGAGCGACGCTGCTGCACGACTTGGTGCCGGCCGGCGCGATCGCATGGACCCGCTCATGGCTTGCGACGCTACCAAATATCGACGATGTGCTGAGAACCGCGGTGTACGAGGTGCTATTGCACTCGCGTGGTGCGCTGCCGCGCCAACTGGTCGAGCCCAAAGCCCATTCGGAGGTCCGTTCCGATCGCTGCGGTGTCGAGTTTATGCATGAGGAGCTACCGCGTTGCCTGCTTTGGGCTATTTGGTCAAGCAGTCGCACCAAGCGTGCTGACCAACCTCGAGGCATGGAGACTCGCTGCACTACCACTTACCAAGAAGCGCAAATTTGGCGCGATCGAGGCGTAACTACATTGTTTTATCCGTCGATAGAATCCGTCTCGCTTGGACCAATTTGCACGAAATCAATGTCTTTTGTAGTCGCTCACTGTTTTTGCGTTTTGATTGTCCAGTCCCACGTCGACAAACTCGTAGGATTCTCCTTCTGGCGCTGCTTTAGCCTTGCCAGCGCGTCGTGTCATGTGCAGAAATCAATATTTTCTCGGCCTGTCGCTCTGCACGACACGTAGAATCAGCGGGCGCTACATAGCTCGGTGTCGGAGGCGTAGCATTGAAGTGCAAAGGCCGCTGGAACCAATAGCTGAGCGTTACTGACAAAACGGAAAGCGCTTTTTCAACACCTAGAATGCACGGTGCGGTGCTGTCGATCTACACTTCGATGAGCCGGCTCGCGGCGTTTGCTGCCATCTTTTACATCTTGTTCATTGATGTCACGGGGTCGTTTGCGACCAAAGACAGCATCAAGGGAGCGTCGGAGGAGATGTTCAACCCGAGCAACCGCTACTCGCAGTCGTACATGCTCACGTTTGTCCAGGCGCGCGTCACAAACGCTCCGCTACCAATGAACGCAACGACGACGCTACCGCCACAAGGATCTGCGAGTCTTCTCTACTTGGACGCAGCCGATCCAAGCAACCACTCGACCCTCGGCTTCAACCGCGATGGATGTCTCGAGCCATTGAGCAGTGACCACATTTACACGCCAACGTACGTCGCCAAGGTACTCCCGCTCCTTCTCGATCATCAGAGCTGGCATTCGATCAACCTCACGACCGACTGGGTGCTCGTCGACTGCAGCTACCAGGGCCGCACACTTGGTGATACGACCGCCTTCAAAATTCATGTTCTGGACCGCCAGTTCACGCGGCTCACATCCATCTTCCTCCAAACGATGATGCTCGAGCGCCCTGTGAAGCAATGGCGCGTGGCGTGCGGCACCGCGACCATCTCAACGATGGACTTGTCGGCCGTGAGTTGGCAAGACGGCGCGCTCACCTCGTCGCAGGTGGCCACGTACGACGTCATGGTCGGCACGGAGTTTCCATACGTTCACTACCCATTCGACTATGTGCGGCTGCTCAACCCCGCGAGCCGGTCGGGGGCGTGGGAGGCCGTGATCATTGCAACTGGTGAGCCTGTGACGATCTCGGGTAGCACGGGCACATACCGGTACTCGCCGCGCACCCAAGGCCGGTACAGCTACTTTGTGTGGCAGCTCCCAGCCAACCCGATATCCTATCTGAGCACTATTCAGTGGGTTAATGTTGTCTACTCAGTCGATTCGTGGGCCTGGGTTCGCTATATCGTCGATATGGGCATCAGCCTCATCCTCACCACCGATACGGTCGTTGGGGTCATCGCGTCGCTCAACATCTACCGCACCCAGCACATTTTGTGGGTTCCCGACGTCTACCCTGGCATCCAGGCCGAGATTATGATTCGGAGCTTACTGCTTCTCGCGATCTGCGTCACGACCGACTGGTGGCACCTCTTTGAGTACTGCATGGTCAAGTGCACGGCGCGTCAGTCATGGGGCTACAGCGAGCTTGTCTTGGAGGCTGTCGTGCGCTCAGACCTCCAAGTCCTTTATCTCGCTCTCTTCCAGCTGCTCGCGAGTCTTCTGGGCCTCCGCCTTCACGTTGCTCTCCTTTTGACCATCTACTTTGGCTGCTACACGTTCTGCGATGCAATCATCGCCGCGTGGCCTCTGCAAGCCGAGGCGGCGTCCGCCTGGCTCTACCACAACTACCTCCTCAACACCCTTGTGGCCAACGGCGGCATGGACATGTGGGCGTACCATGAGAACTACGAGACCTCGTGGGATGTCATGGCCGCTCAACTCGTCTGGTATCTTCTGGCACTCGCGATTGCCGCTGCGTACGTCCTACTCTTGTCCGTCCATGCTTGGTGCACGCGCCGCCGCAGAACCAACGTTGTCTCTGACAGCAGCTCCATCGTCGGTCTGTCGTCAATATCTGGACCGGCAACTCAGCACATTTCCTTCATCTTCCTCAAGAGTAGTTTCAAAGCTGCCTTTGACGCAAACCGCGTCTTCATGTTCAGTGCCAAAGCGACAGAAGCGACGATCTTCGAGCGTCACGTGCGGCGGAACCAAATGATAACCTCCGGGCTCGTCGCACCGCTGACCGATCACGTCATCATCGACGGCGTCGTCCACGCGTCGCACTCGCTCGTGTGGCTGCTGGGCTTTGTGCTCCTCGCCGACGACGTCCTCTTGACCATTGAGGACGTGCCAAAGCTCTGGATCAACGCGCTGCTGGCCCGCGATGTCTTTGCAGTCTATGGCTACAAGCTCAATGAGACGAAAGACTCGATAGCGCCGCTGGCCGAGCGCATCTCAGCGCGCAGCTACGGCCTTGGAGACTTGATCGCGCTCTCGCTCAAGCCGCTGCGGTGACGATACACCAAGGTTACTTGGTAGAAAACACAATACGGTACTAGTAGTCACTATCGTCATTTGCCCTAGTCGCTCTTGCGCTCCAAGACGTCCGTGTGTCTCCAGCTGCCCAAGGCGTCCAAAGCGCAGCTCAAGCAGCTCCAGGCGATCCTCGAGGCCAACGACGTCGCTGTGGACATTGGCTCGTACAAGGACGCACCGCCGGGCCTCCGCATCTGATGCGGCGCGACCGTCGAGAAAGAAGACCTCGAAGCGCTCATGCCGTGGATCGAGTACGCGTACCACCAAGTCGTTGACGAGCCGAGCGCGTAATTCTGTCGTTCGTTTAACGTGTCTACTCTACACCAACATCAAGGACATGAGACTTGCTTAATTCAATTGACCCACATATACGATACCGTTTCCATAACCAAAAGCTACCCATGTCAACTACCGGTGCTTGACAAAGCAGCGTTTGCCTTAAGTAAGATGACCTACGACGAGCCAGAGAAGCTGGAGCGCAGCCGGATCTCGCGTGACACCACCGCAAAACGGTTTTCACATGGCTGCTTCGCTCGGGGGCAGAAGGACGCGAGGCGTGCAGTACCGCTGCACCTCGGGTAAGGCGTGGCGGGTTGCTCAGCGGAGATCGGAAGCTAGAAGGCGAGGCTCTGTCCATCAGCCGTTGGTTTCGCTGAGCCGCTTCCTTTGAACAGTCCGTTTCGACTCCTTGCCCATTAAACGGGAAAACTCGCGATGCTGCGCAAGGCGTCGACGCGAACGATCTCCGTCGCTGGTTTGCGCCACAGCGCTATGGTCGTCCCCACCTCGTGCGAGCCAGAACCGATCGTCGACGACGAGGCGCAGGTGCTTCTCGATGCCAACGACGTCAACAAGTCGATGGCGGAGCTGCTCCACGAAGGCAAGACACGAGCCGTGCTTGCCCGCCTCGAGCGACCAGAGATCTCGGAAGAAGATTTGACGGAAGAATACGTGGTACACACGAACCGCTCGAGCTATCCTAATCGATTCTTCATGGTAGGATTTGGACGTGCTCTCGACCGCCGTGGAATACGGGCACAAGGACGTCGCCCAACGTATCTTGGCGCGGCCCGAACTCGCTTCGATGCCAGAGGTTGATAGTACATCGACGGCTTGCACAAGACACTATTGGGTTCTAGTACATCTTGCACCCGCTCATGATGGCGACGAAGCGCGATCGATTAAGTTTTGTCGAGATGCTCACGGCGCACAACCCAGCGCTCATCACAACCTTTGGGTCGACGGTACGTTCGTACCCAAGACAGCACTTTGGAACGTCCAACCGTAGAGGTACACGGTCGATATGTTCCAAGGCAACTCGTTGCTGCATTATGCAGCTGGAAGCAACGCCCACACCATGCTTCCGTGGCTTTTGCAGCGTCAGGTGTCGGCTAATTCGCGTGACAATGTCCTCTCAACCCCTCTCACGCCTCTCTCGTCACCATGCAATCATGCAAGTAGTACGGCAATACACCACTCCATTCCGCGAGTCGAAGACGCCACATGCGCGCCTTGGTGCTCCTCTTGCGGGCGGGTGCTGATGTGAATGCCGTCAACAAAGTACGTGCCTCTCACATGCCATGAAGACGAGCCAGTAAATGCTAGGATGGCGAGACGGTGCTGCATACGATCATCAGGACATTGTATCAAGGCTTGGGGCGAACAACGCTCGCCTATTTACAGCGGCTGTTTGTCTCAAACATCGATATTCAAGCTACGAATAAGGTGTACAAGTGCAAGACGAAAACGACTAAGTAAATATACTAGAGCGGAAAAACGGCGGCCGAGCTCACGACCGATATTGACGTCGCCGATGTTCTCGCGAAAGAAGCTGCGTTTCGGTCAGAATTCCCAGTGCACTGCATCGCCCGATGCAACAACGTGGCAGCCATCGATGCGTGGCTGGCCGAGATGAGCGCCAGTGCCGCCAAAGACGTGACGCGCCGCATGAAGATTGAACGGGCCATTTCGGCCACCGACAAGGTAGCGTCTATGCCTTGACCATATTGTCTTCTAAAATAGTACCTTAAGGATGGACGCAGTGTCTTGATGTACGCAGTCGATGCCATCGACGTTTTGCAAACCGACCAAGTCCTCAACCACCTCTTGCCACACTGTTCGATCGATGTCCTCAAGTTGCAAGACAAGGTACGTGGAGTCGTGACTTGACAGACTAGCTGACGAGCAGAATAGTATGGGAAGAGTACGTTGGATTACCTCTTGGAGAAGGACATTGTGTGCACGGCCAATATTGACGGCGCGTCCAACGCCCCGCTTGTCAAGGCGCTCGACGCCTTGTCGCGTCAGTCGACGCTACCACTCTGCTTTGCACCCAGAGTACCACCACAATAGCTATAACGTTTGTTGACGAGAATCGTAGGCTACGCTTCCACGCGGGGGCGCACCACCGCGGACCTGCTCCGGCGCGTGCATGGAGGCCGGCCGGTCCCGCACGGTGCATTTTGCCCAACTGGCGGCCGATGGTAATTGGACGGACCTCGCGACCGCTCTCCAGGTCCCCGTTGACGAGGACGCAATCAACGTTCGCGATAGCTCGGTAACGCTATGGACGCTTTCTCGCGTCTGGGACGCATTGTGGGTAGGGCTACACGGCGCTGCATCACATTTGTATCAAAGCCAATGTCCGTATGCTGCAGCTGCTTGTGCAACAGCCCAAGCTCGACTTGAGTATGGGGACGCACGATGTACGCTACAACGTATGTAGCTCCCTGTTAACGAATATGGCTGTAGGAGCCGTACTTGAACGCCCTGCAGCTGGCCCTCGTGCACGACTTTGAGGACGGTGTGCGCATTCTCCTTGCCGCTGGCGCGCCACACTGCGTTTACGACGCCTACTTTGCGGTAATTCGATACGAGTACGCCGACGATATACAGGTTGTGTTAGGCACGGATTTGCAAGATGCGCAAAGGTGCTACCGCGAGCGAGAATCTCGCTTTGGACAGCTGGGAGCTCGAGCATCGTTACCCAGCGTACTACCTCGTGCGTCTCGCCAACGTCACCGAGGCTGAACGCTGCATCGGGGTACGCAAAGTAAATTTCATAGTCATTCAACTATATTCCTCTTCCCTTTAGGCCAAAGAAACCCCACTGCACGTCGCGGTTCGAAAAGCCTCGCCCCTTTCGATTGTGGAAAAGCTACTCGAGACCGACGACGTCGACATGGACGCGCGCAACGATGTATCACCTTTTGAGCAAATGCCATTCAATTGAGTTTGCCACGTAGAACGGCGAGACGGCACTCCTTATCGCAGTCAAGAACGGCTCGATGGACCACGTCAAGTGCCTCCTCACAAAGGGCGCCGATGCCGAACTTTGTGACAAGGTATTTCCCATTGCATTGTCTCGGAAATTGATCGACAATCTTGGGTAGAACGATCGGTCGCCACTCATGTTTGCGGCCGAGCAGGGCAAGCTAGAGCTAATTGAGCTATTGATGGAGCACCTCGACGACTTGCCAGCGGGAGAGGTATTCGTCTCCTAACGAGTTGGAAGGTCACGAACGATGATCGTAGGTCTTTTTCCGTAGTGGGAGATTCGTCTATGGCATCGAGGTCTGGGTCCTCTTCACACGAGAGGGGGCAGTGCGCAATGACTCGAAAGCATTTCTGCATCGACGGGCAGTGCGCATGGTCACGCTGAGGGTCAACGACGCCTTTACCAAGAATACGTTTCTCAAAGCCATTTCGTGCAGCGCGGCGCTTGTCCAGACGTATCTCAACGACTGTGTCTCCATGAACCGCCACGACATTTCGTTTTTCAATGTACACATTGTCTTTATTTCGAACGCCATTGAGATTCGGTAGCTACGCGTGGTCTACGGCACCAACGCCAAGGAGAGTCCGCTCTACACGATCCTCAATCTGAATCTCAAGGACGCGGACGAGACGTTTGCGGCTCAAAAACTTTGTTTGGAGCATGCTGTGTTCCGTCGGCTTCTCGAGATCAAGTGGGAGCTCTTTGGCCGGCGCATGTATGTCGAGCGCCTCCTCATGCACCTCTTACTACTGGTGACGATGACGATCTCGTCCATTCTCTTTGGTGACGCGCCGCCGTCATCGACAAGCTACGGCATCAGCCTCACGACGCTTTGTTTCACGGCGGTTGGCTACGTAGCCGCGCAGGGTCTCCGGCCACGGACGTACTTTGCTCGATTCGAGTATTATCGTTTTTGGCCGTCTCGTCTGCGCCTGCACCTGGCGCTGCTAGTGATTTTTGGCACGGTTGTGACAGCTGTCCCGTTGCTGCGCGCTGCGGACGCGCTTGCGATGGGATCCTGGTATGCGACGTTCAACCACGTACTCCTGGGGTTGACGGCCTCGTACTTTATCATCAACGAGGTCCAAGAGATGCACGGCGACCGACGTCAGTACTTTTCGGCGACCATCAACGTCGTGCAACTGGTCAACTACGGTCTCATCCTCGGCCTCTTCGTGCCCATGAAACTCAACTGGATTCCTACGGCCGACATCGTGCAGGTCGGCGTCGGCGCCATCCTCAATTTGGTGCTCTGGGTCCTCTCGTTGCAGTTCTTGGAGGTCGTCTCGTCGGCCAGCTACCTTCTCCCGATGATGGCGCGCCTCTTTGGGGACGTTTGGAATTTTTTCCTCATTTTTGGCATTTTCCAAATTGGCTTGACGCTCATCTTCTACCAGCTCTTTGTGCTCGAGCCCGACGCCGCGTTCAGCTCTCTCGGTCAGTCGTTCATGTCGACGTACTTTGTCACGTTTGGCCAAGTCCCTCTCGACGCGCTACAGGCCTACGGTGACGGCAGCGACAGCTACGCATCCACCATGTACACGGGGCTCGCGATCCTCATGATGGCGCACTCGGCCATCGTCGTCGTCATCCTCCTCAACGTGCTTCTGGCCATGATGAACCAGACGGTGACGAGCGGCCTGGAGAAGGCGAGAACACAAGCACTGATCAGCTACGCGCGGTGCATTCTCCGCTTGGAGATCACGATGAACCTGAGTGAGAAAGACGTCGAGCACTTCACACACGTTGTCGATAACGACGGCAAGATGGCGCTCCACCGCATCTTTACCGAGCGCGTGCCCAAGACGAAGCTGGGCCTCTCGAGAGACCAAGTCGACGCTTTAGTAGAGGCAACCACGAACCGCGCAGCGTGGATCAAGCA
>NW_008246106.1:473287-483636 GCF_000281045.1 Saprolegnia diclina VS20 | reverse complement strand
CAAGTTACGGGAGCGGTCGGCCAAGGTGCTTCGATTGTACACGGCGAAGCTGCGGACTCTCTGGCGACGCAGTGACGACTTCGACGACATGGACAGCCACGACCAGTGCATGCTTCTCTTTCAGCTCAACCAACACTCGACGCTCGACGATGTACTCACCAAAATGACTGCGGCCATCATGGCAGCTGTCTCCAAGGAAGTCCCAGCAACGCCCGAATGCGACGACAACGACAGGGCAACCACCAACGAGCGCAAGATAGAGGGTGGAGCTTTGCACGACGCAGCGACAAGTCCGACCCAGCAGATTGCTGCGATGGCGGCGCAGCTGGAAACGGTGACGAACAAGTTGGAAGCAGTGACGAGCCACAACACCGCGATGGAAGCCAAATTAGAAGCAGTGACGAAACAGAACGCTACCATGTCGGTCGAGTTGCAGTCGATAACGGGTCAACTGACGACGGTGACTGCAATGCTCTCCCTTTTGAGCCGCGATGGGTCATCGTGAGCGCCAACGTCAGCAACACTAGCCTAACGCTGCACGCGACACGTTCAACAATGATATTGGTCGTGTTCTGTTGCCAGTATTGTGTGGAGGCATGAAAATTCGCTGAACGCTTCAGGGTGGGCTTTTTTGTCAAGCTCAATGCAATGCGGACGGGAGGCATACGTGAACGTTCGTCGACCAGCGCCGAGCTCACCAGGTTGCACTTTTTGAGTTGCGAAGTGCAAAGAAAATTTGATTGGCTAAAAATATGTAGATATCCACCAATCCATACGGCGCATTTCATGACGCCGCAATACACATATCTCTCGTTGTAGGCTGTTTCCAGCGACGAGACCTAGTCTATTATGCTCCCTCTAGTGCCCTTTATCTATGGACGCAGTTTCGGCGCTTTCATTTTTTAACGTACCGAGCCGACTGGCCCGCTGTGGCCCGGCGTGAAATCGAAGTTCGAAGCCATCGATTCGAAGTTTGAGCTCAAGATACCGCAAGAAAGGCCAGATATGCGTGGGTCGGCGTGGCAGCGACGCAGCGTCCTCGCGCTCTCGAGCCTCTTCGTCCTCGGGAGCACGTACTGCTACGACAACCCTGGCGCGCTGAAGACGCAGCTGCAGCAACACTTTGGCCGTACTATCCCGCGCGCCGAGTTTGAAGTCTACTTTGTACGCGATGCATTTCCTTTCCATTTCACAAATTGCCAAGGTAGAACCTCAGCTACAGTCTCTACTCGGTGCCCAACGTCCTCTTGCCCTTCTTTGGCGGCGTCCTTATCGACACGTACGGCGTCTCGTTCATGGCGCTCGTACTGGCGTCGCTCATTCTTGCGGGTCAAGTCGTGACGGCGCTCGGGAGCTCGTTTGAAAACATCTACCTCCTGCTCGTACATCCTCGATACTATGATGTGTGCTGATGCGAGTCTAGGCCGGTCGTGTCCTCTTTGGTCTGGGCGGCGAGACAATGTGGGTAGCCCAGACCACATTTGTGACTCACTGGTTCAGCCCCATGGAGCTTGGTGCGTAGACTAGTGGCACGTTGACTGTCGACACGGTGGCATAGGCTTTGCGATTGGCATCAACAACTGCGTTGCGACGCTCGGAACGCTCCTTAACGACGTGCTGAGTCCGTGGATCGCAGCGGCCTTTGACGTGACCTTTGCTCTTTGGGTCGGCAGCTTTGTGTGCGTCTTCTCACTCTGTGCAACGATCCTCTTGGTACGTCTCGAGTCGACGCTGCCATTCGAGAGGGCGTCACCAGCTGCACCTGTGCGTCTTTGGGACCTACGCCGTTTCAGGTAACCACTCTCAGTTCTTATTTGTTGTGGAGTGCAGTCGATGTAGCCTTGGGTTTTGGCTCATTGCGGTCCTCTACATTGTGATAAATGCGTGCACGGGGCCATTCGCGAACGTCGCGGGCAGTGTTCTCCTCGAGCGCAACTACTTTATCGAGCCGCCTATCGACTGCCGCCGCTGCGGCCTCGGCGCGTACCTCAACCACACCTGCGAGACGCTCGCACCATCGTGCCCAATGTCGCCGCCCTTTGCATGGCCGCTGCCGCAGCTCGCGGCCAACTGTTCGATCGTCTCGGCGTTCGACCAGTTCAAGTGCAAGAAAGGCCCACCGTACCTCCAGGACGACCAAATCAACTGCGATGCAACGGCGTGGCGCCACGGGCCACTGACCCACATCTACTGCAGCAAAAAGATCGACGCGACCGCCAAAGCGACAGCGATGATGGCCATCACGCCGCTCGTGTCGGCCGTCTTTTCGCCGCTCAGCGGCAGCCTCGTGGACGGTCTTGGGGCGCGCGCGAGCTTGGGTCTCGTCGCCGACGTGGCGATTGCGGCGGGCCATGTGCTCGTGCGCTACACGACCAGCGATGTCGCTCTCGCCTTGACCCTCTCTGGGATCGGGCAGAGCTTATTTGCCGCAGCCATGTGGTCGGCGATTCCATGTACGACCATTTTGACTGCGGCTAGCGCATGGCTCATGTGACGGTAGTCGTCGTGCCACCGCGCTACGTGAGCACTGCGTTTGGTGCCATCACATCCCTCTCGGTAGTATCCTTGCGAGTGATGGTATACGTGCAGTTGGTGATACCTTGCGCTAGAACGTGGGCCTTGCGACCGTGCCGTTGATTGTGGCACATGTGTACAGCCGCCAGCAGCACTACCTGCCGTCGGTCGCCAATGTATTTGTCGTGCTCAGTGCCTGCGGCGTCGTCCTCGGTCTCTGCTTGCTGGTCGCTGACGCCACCGTCTTACGCCGCGCGCTGAGTCGGCGCGAGGTAGCCGAAGCAAGTGCGAGCACCGAGCAGCTCTTGGACGCTTCGGACCGCGATCTGTAACTTGGAATTACATGTCTCTTCTGTCCGACACCACCACAATCTGCAACAAAGGTCACATGCGAGAGGACCGCAAGCCTTCCGAGTGCAGGGCATCGGACCAGCCCGTCCTGGGTGGGCTCCTGGTAAGTATAGATGGACTCACTTCAACCAGCTCCACTGGTGGAGGCTGTCGTGCAGGAGTATCATGGAGGCGATCACCTGGAAGTGATATCACGTGGTGCGGGCAGCTTCGAAATAGCAAGCCATGTGGCGCGACGGCAACTTCAACACCGCCATTGTGCTCGCGGTCGGCAGGAATTCGGTGCATTTGCATTGCCTTCCCGAAGGAATGGCTGGCTACTCGTGTACCGCGGTGGCTACTACAGTAGCCGGCGACAGCTCCGAGGAGCTTGGACGTGTGGCGGTGGGTGGCGGACCGACGGTCGCCACAGTGGACTTCAATGCAGTGCAGTTTGCCCTTTAAACCATGCCCTCTGATTGGTCTAAATTTCATTCGATGCAGCTTCGAGCTTCGGATTTCGGCCAATCGAACGTTAGAACACAATGGTCGGCCGTGTATTTGCATATTTTCACACTTTCCGAATACTCAATCAGCCGCGTCGTAGGATTGTGGAGGTGCACATACAAACACCAAGTGTATTGCACGAAAAATTATGCAAATTGAGCGCAGTGCTCGAGGTAGATGGAAATTTTCGCATTTCCATTTTGGCGGCTGCGAAGCATGTCGACGATGCAGAGCCCGGCGGGGGATACCCGCAGCTCGTTCAAGGTCATGAGCCCGAAGGACCTCATGGCGCAGCTCCAGAGCAAGGCCAAGGACGACGACGAGGACGACGACGACGAGGACGACGACGAGATGGACTACAGCGAGACGTACATGGTCGACCTCCTCATCGAAGGCAACATGGTGCCCCTCTTGAAGCGCCTCCAGACCGAGACGATCGAGGAAGACGACTTGCTGGCCGTCACGGTACGCTTGCGCCTCCGCATGCGTTCGGTGGCTCATACCGGCTGGGTAGATGGACCTCAACATCCTCTCGGCGGCTGCCCTGTACGGCAACCACAAGGTCGTCGGCCTTGTCTTGCAGAAGACCAACTACAAGCTGCTGCCCGACGTACGTAGTCGTCGCTTCGCCTCCCCTCGATCGTCGAGCTCATGAAGCGATCGTAGTATACGTACACGCCCATCTACTACGCTGTGTACAACAACTTCAAGCGGACGGTCAAGGTGCTTCTCGACCACATCCACGGGATCGACCTCTCGGCCACGGACGAGGTAGACATACATGCATCAATGTTGCAAGATGCAGCGGACTGTCGCGTAGTATGGCTCGACGACGCTGCACATTGCGGCCGCGTATGAGCACAACGAGGTGCTCCAGATGCTGTTGGACCGCGGCGCGCGCGTCGACTTTGCCAACGAGCACGGCGAGACGCCGCTGCACAAGGCCGCGGCCCACGGCAACGTACTTGGCGTTTCGATCTTGCTTCGGAACGGCGCGTTCGTCAACAAGCTCACGGCGGTACGACTGGATGTTGCCATACTGTCCTGTCCTGACGTTCAACTGCTGGGTAGGGCGGCGCGACGCCGATGCACGCGGTCGTCTCGTCGTGCGAGGAGCCCGAGAACGCGCGCCAGGTCGTCGACGCATTGGCGATGGCGTGCGCCAACCTCGACATTAAGGACAACGTACGACCTCGAATGCTCTGAGATCACGATCGATGATGCGTGCTTCCTTAGGATGGCCACAGCATCTTGGACGTGTGTGCCACCGATGCGCTGCGCAAGCAGATTGAAAAGGAGATTGCGTTCCGCGTCAACTTTCCGATCCACTGCATGGTCCGCAACGGCGACGAGGTGACGCTGCGGTCGTGGCTCGAGCACATCAACGCCGATGCGCTCGCGGCCGGGTCCGAGTGGAAGGGCAAGTACAGCCAAGGCGGCGTCTGGTCGGACGCGAGCTTTACGGTCACGGCCTTTGTCGTGCCGGCCGAGAAGGAGTACGTCAAGTACCGATTTGTGGGCGCCGGCACGGACGCGAATGGCCCGTACACGATCTCGGGGTCGTGGCGCGACGACGACGGCATTGAGATGTTCAAGGCGTACTACAGCCAGCGCGTCGAGTACAACGGCAGCTTTGACCCGGACACGCGCCTCTTTACGGGGACGTACGAGGCTGGCAACTCGGAGGGCCCAATTGAGTTTCAGCCGCCGCTCTGGCCGTGCACGCAGTGCAAGGTGCTGATACCGGTGGAGCATGCCGCATGCGTCGAGTGTGCGGATCCGTCGCTCAACGAAGAGATCACGGACGACTGGATCGAAGACAAGCGGGTCGAGCTCGAAGAGTCGCTCGAGCGCATCGCCGACGAGATCAACAAGGACGACGAAGATGGCCGGACCGCCATCATGTGCGCGGCGATGGAAGGTCACCCCAAGATGCTGCACATCCTCCTGCCGTACTACAAGCGCGACTGGCTTTCCAAGACAGACCACGTACGATCATGGTCTCTTCAGGAAATGGTGGCATAACGTGCGATGTAGGCGGGCAAGACGGCGCTCGACCACGCGCTGAGCCGCAAGCTCGTGTGCAAGCGCAACGTGGAGAAGAAGACCAACGACGACACGTTCGAATGCATTGAAGTGCTCTGCAGCATCGGTGGCCTCGTCGTGGATGCCCGCTCGATCGTACAACTGCGTTATGAGGTCGGTCAAGGACTCACATGTTGTGCGCTGTAGCCCAAGCGCATGGCGTTCGAGAAGAAGCACCAAAAGTGCTTTGGCGACTGTGAAAAGACGGTCGAGGAAGTGAGCTTGCCTGCGCTCGCCCAAAACAGCAGCTGGGAAGACATTGAAGGGTATTTGAAGGAGCCGCTGACGCCGAGCATTCTGCACAAGCACGACGAGCACGTACGTCGTGGCCATCTTGTGTCGGGCGATGCGACATGTCGGGAGTAGGGCAAGTCGATTCTGCACCACATTTGCGAGAACGGCAAGACCGAGCTCTTTGCGCTCCTGCAGCGCCAGCCGCATTTTGACCGGGATCTCTGCACGTCCGAAGGCGAGTTTCCGCTCTTGCTCGCAGCCAACAAGTCCAACTTGAAAATGGTCAAGCTGCTCCTCGACGCTGGCGCCGACCCGACCAAGATGGTGACGCCCGCCCACACCGATTACCAGGTACCGATGACGCATCGCTTGTGGCAACGCTTAGACCATTATTGTCTGCAGAATTTCCGCAAAAACCAGCTGGGGCTTGTCGGCGAAGGCAAGTGCTTGATGTATTTGCGCGCCAAGGCGGACCTCAAGAAGAAGTACCCGCTCTACTACATTGCGCGCGTCAAGACCTTGGCCGAGGCCGAAGAGCACAAGGCGGTACGTTGCGACATGTGGATCGAGCACGAGACGACGTGTGTCTGTAGGCCGAGCGGTCGGCGATGCACGTGGCCGTGTTGCACAAGCTGCCGGTGCCCATTGTGCAGGAGCTCATCGACGAAGACCTCCATGTCGTCCACGCCATGGACAAGGTACTGCGTTCATATCCTACAAGCTCATATGAACACATGGGTGTAGAACAAGGAGTCGCCTCTCTTTCACGCGGCACGTATGGGCTTGGAGGACCACGTCGACTGCCTCCTCAAGAATGACGCGGACGTCGATACGATGAACCACGCGGGGCAGACGCCGCTCATGGTGGCGGCGGTTGCGGGCCACACCAAGATCGTGCTGCTCCTCCTCAACGGCTTGGCCGATATCGATGTCGAAGACGACGTACGCTCGGACACCGTTTTCTTTTACGATCTAATGTTGCTATTTAGGACGGCATGACAGTTGTGAAGCTGCTCGACCAGTGGCTCGCAACGAACGTGCCCAAGGGCAAGGGCGTGACGAAGAAGGAGCAAAGCGCGTCCGAGCAAGCCAAGATCAAGACCCTGATCCTCAAGGAAGACCACGAGCGCGAGACGTCGGTGCAGTACCGCGAGAAGCTCGCGAGCTCCCTCGTCGACCTCAACGTGATTGACGCGTTCAACGGCAACGGTTTTGCCAAGGCCATCAACTGCTCGCCCGTGCTCGGCCGCACGTTTCTCAACGACTGCGTGACGATGGACCGTCACTCGGTGCATTTCGCCAACGTAATTGCGTCGTCCCGATATGACAGGTGTCTAACAGGACGTGAATTAGATGGGCGAGGTCTATGGCGAGAAGGTCCGGAGCAGCGCGCTCTACTCGGTCCTCAACATGAAGACGGACGACGAGGACCTGATTTTTGAAGCAAAGACCGAGTGTCTCGAGCACGTGGTCATGCGCCGCGTGATCCAGATCAAGTGGGAGCTCTTTGCGCAGCGCAAGTACCTCGAGAACCTCATCATGTACGGGCTCCTCCTCCTCACGATGACGATCTCGTCGATCCTCTTCGACAAAGACTCGATCAAAGCGGAGAAGACGATCGTCAATCCAGTCGACTTTTGCCTCGTCGTCGGCGTCGTCGCGGTCGTCTTTGCCGCAACATCGTTTGTCATGGTGCAGTGGCTCCGCCCACGCGCGCTCTGGCGGCTCGCGCGCTTTGGGTACGACGGCAGCCTCGCGTTCGAGCCGACGCTTGTGATTCCGGACCTGCCGAGCTACAAGGAGACGGCCAAGAAGCGTTTGTTCATTGCGACGCTCGTGCTTACGGTGGGATTCTCGATGCTGGCGTTGGCGACGGTTCTCGTGCTCGGCATCAAGTCGTTTTTCCCGTTCTTCAACAACTGCGTGCTCGCCGCCTCCGCACTCTACTTTATCTTGGCCGAAGCGCAAGAGTTCAAGGCGTTGGGCTTCAAGTACTTTGGCGACTTGACCAACTGCGCGCAGCTGTTTGTGTACCTCACGATCGTCGCGTTCTACGTACCCATGAAGCTCGGTATCTTTGGCGCCATGGCCCTCCCGATTCCGATCGGCTTTGGCGGCTTCCTCACGATCTTCCTCTGGCTGCTCTCGATCCAGTTTCTCGAGGTCGTCCCGACCGCCAGCTACCTCCTCCCGATGATCTCGAACCTCATGGGCGACATTTGGAACTTCTTCATCCTCCTCGCGGTCTTCCAAGTCGGCATCACGATCACTTACTACCAGATCTTTACGGGCCGCGACGACGATGCGTTCGGGAGCCTCGCGCAGTCGTTCTACACGACGTACTTTATCCTCTTTGGCAACCTCCCGACCGACTCGCTCGGGTCGTTTACGAGCTTTGAGAAGAGCGGCGAGCACTTCTTGTACCTCTTTACGGTCTTTCTCATGATGTTCCACGCGGCCGCGGTCGCCATCATCCTCATGAACCTCCTCATGGCCTCGATGAACAAGACGGTCGACGGCGGCCTCGAGCGCGCGCACACGGAGGCGCTTGCGAGTTATGCGCAGGCCATTCTGCGCCTCGAGCTCAGCATGAACTACAGCACGGAAGAGAACGTCGTGCTCATGCACCTCGCCCCGAGCGTGCTCAACCCAATCTTCACCGAGCCGGTCCAGAAGGCGCTCCTCAAGGTCACGCCGGAGCAAGAAGAGATGATCCAGAACCACATTGACGCGACCGAGTCGTGGAAAGCCAAGTCCAACGAGCTGCAGACGGCTGTCCTCACGGCGTTCGACGTGTTCTTTCACGGCATTGCGCACGTCGAGCACTTTACCAAGCTGCCGGCCAAGACGATTCTGGCCAACGAGCTCCAGCATGCGGGCATCGCGCGCGCCAAGCTCGTGCGCCATTTTGAAGACGCGGCCAAGTGCCGCGGCCAGCAGGACCGCGTCGCGCTGCTGCAAAAGTACCAGAAGATCGTGCGCAAGACCTTGTCGGACATGGACAAGGCGCTCCACGACGTCTGGACGCCGGACACTGACGAGCCTCAGCACCTCCGCTGCGTGCTGGCGTACCAGCTCGCGCACCAAGCCGATTTGCACGACGACATTGTGTCGACGGGTGCGGCGATCGCGACCATCTTTGACGACGCAATCAGCGAGGCGACTGCCGACAAGCTGGAAGAGCCCAAGGCCAGCGAACTCCTCGCGTGTTTGAGCCAAGTGGACGCCAAGGGTGGCGCCGCCGCCGATCAGATCGACGTGATGCGCCGCAAGCTCGAAGAGCTCATGGTCATGATGGCCGCGATCAAGCCGTAGACACTGCACCGAGCAATTTTGAATACATCTACATGTGTGTACACATTGTCTGTCTATTTCGGAAGCGGTGCCAAGCACTGGCACGGACATGCGCAGGTAACAAGCAGTGTTTAGCGCTTGGTCGAGTCCAAGGACCATGGAGCTGAGCCGAATTCCAAGGCCATGCAGTCACGCAGTCGGCGCTGCACTCAGGCTGAAGGAGACGCAAGGAGGAGGCACAACGCCGACGACGCTTTGACAGCACGACAACAACGCGGCCGGCGGCAAGAGATGGTGCGTATGCCACAGACAGTCGTTTGTAACGTAACAACTGCGTACTCATAGCAAGACTTACTGTATTCAAATACCCTAGCAGTTTGTTGCACTGTCATTGTAAATGGCTGGCATCCGTGCGTTCTGGTAACGTGGACCGACCACCTTGACGTAGCGAATGCCATCTGGATCGTAATTTGAGACATCTGGTTGCAGTACCACACGGAAATACTAGAGCAATGTGTACAGCACCTGTTATATCTCATAGGATCAATATAGATACATGACGCTTTGCTCCGGACTCTGCGGGATCTCTCTACCACTGTGCCGGGCAACTTGGCTTGGTTACACCGGCGCGGTGCCATGGACGAGCGGCGCTTCTCTGCTGCCACGTACAGCTGACCACCTCGAACCAAGACGTAACGACGAGTCTGGACAGGATGTCTGTGCACGCGTTGGGCGTCTTGGCGATACTACAGTATAATGACTACGGCCAACTTAGATGCCGGGAAGCACCAAACAAAGCAAAAGTTGAAAGTTCTGTGTGGCAGTCATACAGACACTATCAAAAGGAAAATATCCCAGTGCGTCGCCGACACGCGTACGTACCGTTCCCAAGCGAGCACGAAACTCAAAGCAAAATAGTGTCAAGAACGTCCATCAAGAGGGAACCCGATTGCCAGAGATTCCCCATACTTTTCAAAGGACTATTGCTCGGATCTGGACGTGGCTTTGGGCGCAAACATTCTAAATGCGTGGTGCCACAGCATCTGTCTCGAGCATGCTTCGTAGTTACCAGCTGCTACGCGCAGTAGTGGCCTGTCTGCGATCGTTGCCACTCCAGATCCCAACGCACTTTTCAATCGTCTTCGACACCAACCCAACCAACCATGAAGCTCTCGTACCTTCCGCTTGCGCTCCTCGCTTTTGCCTCGGATCTCGTCTTTGGCGCCAATGCGCCTGGCTTGGCCGCCGGCGTCACGGGCGGCGGCAACGCGGCGCCTGTGTACCCCAAGAACATCAACGAGCTCAAGGCGTACCTCCAAGATGCCGCGCCTCGGGTCATTGTGCTCAACAAGACGTTCGACTTTCGCGGCTCCGAGGGCAAGAAG
>NW_008246106.1:470095-470453 GCF_000281045.1 Saprolegnia diclina VS20 | reverse complement strand
GAGGCAAAAGCGAGGAGCGCAAGCGGAAGGTACGAGAGCTTCATGGTTGGTTGGGTTGGTGTCGAAGACGATTGAAAAGTGCGTTGGGATCTGGAGTGGCAACTGGGATCGCAGACAGGCCACTCCTGCGCGTAGCAGCTGGTTGCGGTGAAGCCGGCTTGGTGCTCGCATACAGATGTGGCAGCGATCTGTGATGACTAGAGGAGCCAGCTACTTGTACGTTTGTTATTTCGGATGCAGCTCACAAGCCTTTCCCGACTACTGCGTTCAGGGGCAACCACTCGATTGAATATCATGTGTTTTAGAAAACCTCTGAAGCTCATGTCAATAGTGTGCTGCTCGAGTTATTCTTGTGTAC
>NW_008246106.1:452091-452933 GCF_000281045.1 Saprolegnia diclina VS20 | reverse complement strand
ATACCTCAGCGGCGATAAATTCATCGAATGAGTCTGCAAGCCTGCGTTGGCACTAAAACTGGCAATATGTGTCTAGAAATGGCTTGTGCCATGATTAGTGGCGAAGCCCGTAGGGAGCGCGAGACATTGCCAACGTCGACGCGACGAGGTGTTTTGAGCTCTCCAGAGTGTCCTCTATCACCTCACCAAGTTTGAGCGACTTTGTTGAAAACTCGAGTTGGCCGACCGATGGACCCCACCGGCGGCTGCGGCGCACCGGTACGTCAGTGTGTCAGCATTTTAGCCAATCGCAATGGCTGAATATATATAATATTCAATGGCCAATCCAAATCGAGGAAATAATGGGTTTCAGCCAATCATCAGTACGCGTTCCAGGCAGCAGCCTTTCCGCCATCTTGCACATTTCCCGACACCGACTTCCGATGGCCGTGCCAGTTGAAGCGCTTCCGCTCCGTGGCCGTCGACGTGGCATCGCTGCAGCATGCGTGACGAGCGACCGAAGTCGCGCAAAGCCGGATCTCTGGCCAATGCTGTCGACGGCCTCGTGGACGCGACGGCCACGTGGACACGACGGCGATGTGACTACCCCGAGATGATGCGCTTCTCCTAGACCTGCAACAAGGCTACGAGGCTACAAGCGATAGCGCGCGTGCCTCGCGTGCGACGCCATCGGCGAGCCCGCGTAGCAATGGACGCATCTCGTTCTACACGCGCTCGTTGTGCACGCTTCGGCGACAGTCCGTCAGTACATCTACTAGTACTGCTTGCATCTAGGATGCGCGGTATATCGGTGTACCCAACTCGTGCCCGTTGGCAGCAGCCAGCGCGATAGCGCTCATCTG
>NW_008246106.1:433251-451991 GCF_000281045.1 Saprolegnia diclina VS20 | reverse complement strand
CCCGAGATGATGCGCTTCTCCTAGACCCACAGATACAAGGCTACAAGCGATATCGCGCGTGCCTCGCGCGCGAAGCCATTGGCGAGCCCGCGTAGCAATGGACGCGTCTCCTCCTACACGCTCTCGTTGTGCACACTTCGGCGACGGTCGTCAGTACATCTACTGCTTGCATATAGGACGCGCGGTCCACCGGTGTACCAAATTCGAAGGGCAAAATCAATACATCCAACAATGTTCAAGTACCGGTAAATGCAGTTCCTTAGGCGTTGCCTCGGCTCGCCCGTTGCTTCTTGGGTGCGGTTGTCGTCTCCATTTGCTGGCGCAGCCCTTGCATCTCTAGCAAGAGCGTCTGCACAAGGCGCGTGTGGTCGTTCAGAAGGCTCTTGAGGCTCGCGATTTCGTCGTTTGCCGACACTGGTGCTTCAACGCGCTCTTGAGCCGGTGCAAAAATGTTCGCAATCGTCACCAGCATCCGCTTCGCCATCTCTTTCAACGTCGCTTGGTGCGACAGCTGATACAAAAGCACGCACTGGCCGTGGGGCGTCGTAGCGACAACGCCTTGCACGTCGGGCTGCCACAAGTCAATGATGGCATCCCGGAGCTTGGCGACCTCGCGCTGGACACGAACGGACGTCGTGGGCCCATCCGTGGCAGAGGCGAAAAGGTCGGTGGTTCGAGCCCTCGTTGCCGCGAAGAGCGTGAGCTCGGTGCGGAACACGCTCTTGACGTCCAACGGTGTGAAATGCCCGACGCGGACAAACGTTGCTTCGAATGCGTCAAGCGCGTCGTCAACTTGGCACTTTGCGGCCTCCATACTGCGCTTGGGCGCCTCTTTTGACGCTGCGTACTCTGTCAACGCGGCGTCGTCCTCAGCCGAGACGGGCCATTCGGCGCGTGGAAGTGTCTCGGTGAAGATCGGGTTTAGCAAGCCCGCAGGCTCCTTGAGCGATGGGCGGCGGAAGTCCATGAGGTCCATGCGCTCACTCTTGTTCATTCGCTGGGACATCTCCAAGTGCAAGATGCTCTGGGCGTAGCTTGAGAGGGCTTGGCTCTTGGCGCGGTTGAGCCCAACATCGACCGTCTTGTTCATCATGGCGAGGAGGACGTTGATGAGCAGCAAAACGATCGTCGCTGATTGGCACATGAAGAGCAAAGTGGCGCACGCCGTCAAGAAGCTTTCGGTCTCCGGATCAAACGACGAGATGGCGTCGAGCGGGACGTTCCCAAACGTAACAAAATATGTCGTCACAAATGATTGCCAGAGGGTGCTAAACTCTTTAACGTCTTTTTCGCGGAAGAGCTGGTAGAACGTGAGCGCGAGCCCGACTTGGACAACCCCAAAGAAGATGAAAAAATTGCCCACATCCACGAGAAGGTCGCCGACCATGGGCAAGAGAAAACTCACCGCCGGCACGACTTTGAGAAACTGCAGCGAGAGCACCCAGAGCACGATCGTGATGATGCTGCCGAGACCTGTTTGCACAGATGTTGACGCGTCCAGCCAGTGGAGCTTCATCGGGACGTAGACGCACACGATGATGAGGTACAGGAGCAGTTGCAACCTGGCGAGGCGCGACTTCTTTACCGCTTCCATGTCGCTCGTGGCCTCCTGCCGCTGAATGTACAAAAAATAGAGCGCCGCAAGCCCGACAAGAGCATGCGCCGTAGCGGGAAACCAATCGATGAGCTCAAAGTAGAGCAGCAGCCACAAGATGGGCACCACAAGAAGCAGCGTGATCGCAAAGGTCGCAACAACGAGCAGCTGCTTGACGAGGCTTTTCCGCGCTCGCAGCTTTGGGATCTTCATGTCAGGGTCGAATTCGAAAGACCGATCGTACGTGAGCCGTGCAAGGCGCCAGAGGGGCCGGGGCCGGAGCCACTGCACCATGCCGTAGCTGACCGCCACAAAGACGAGCGTGGCAGCGCCAGTGCCAAACGCCGCTGTGTTGGGTGCTCCGTCGGGCGAGAGCGTGCACGAGATGGTCGTGAGAATAAGCAAAAGTAGGTTGATGAGGCATTGTTGGAGGTACGCGCGCCGGCCAAAGAGCTCCCATTTGATCTGCAGCAGGCGCAGCATCGTTATGTGTTCCATGCACTCAGTCTGAACGCGATCGATCAATATCGGATCGTTGGTTTCGAGATCGAAGAGATGGTAGTGCACGCAATACTCGTAGTCGCGGCCAAAGATGTGCTCCATCTATATGTCCCACGATTGAGTAGACGACCTCTAACAGACACTAGTGTACCTCGGTGAAGCACACTTCATGGCGGTCGAGCTTGACGCAGTCGCTCAAGAAGCCGCTCGCGATCCCCGGGTCGCTGGTGAGGGCGTTAGCAAATCCGTTGGTGGTCAGTGCCTCCTCTGTGCCGAGCTGGCGCAGACGCTTGGCGATCTTGGCACGGTGCTCATTCGACTTGACGCGCAGTAGTGCCTCGGTCGCCAGGATTTCTTGAATATCGTCATGCATTGGTGGACGTGGCGATGCACTCGCAAGCACGGACGCAACGGTTGTCTACACCATGCACAACGATCGTGGATAATGTCAGAAGGGTAATTCAATACCGAAGGCGACAAGTTGAGGTCCGCCAAATGCAGCAATAGCTCCCGCACAATGGTTTCGTGCCCATGAAGGGCAGCGAGGAGGAGCGCCGACTGCCCAGCCTAGGCAAGGTATGAGGTGAGATCCTCATACCTATTCGCAAGCCACCTTATTGAGGACATCCATGTCGGCGCCGTGCTTCAAGAGAAAACCCACGTTAGCCGAGCCGCGCCGCGTGCATCAACGCCGTCTCCCCGGCCTAGACACCCGACGATCATTTGTCGCAGACCTTTGCTTCGGTTACCTCGTCCTTGGCGTCAAGATCGACGCAGTCGTCCACCAGCTGCTGGAGAATCGCGGTTATTTGGTTGAGTAGAATTGCGGCGTGCAATGCGACCCGCCTGCGTTACAACAAAGCCCCATTGTTTACCACAGCTTGCCAAGCAATGTACCTGGATGAAAGCGACAGCATTCGCTACAGTCTCGACGTTCACGGCGTAGTAGCGCGGATGTTCTTGCTTTACGCGCTGCTTGGCAGCAACGAGCTGGTAGCTCTTCTCCGTCTGGTCCCAGTGACGCACCGCGCGTGTCCACGCGGCCTACCAATGGGTTTCGCCTAGTCGTGCACAGCCGGCCATGTCTTCTCTTCCAAGAGCTGTATGAGCTCCGTCCAGTTGTTTTCGCTGGCGAGCTTGGCGAAATCTTCGTCGAAAAAACTACCCTCGCTGCATTGACCAATGCATTGAGTCACCGATGCCTACATGGTCGACGCGATATATATACATGGTACATGTACATCACTTGTCTACCTGCGGTGTAATGGGGCATTTGGTGAGCTGGGATAGCATCGAGATGCATTCGAGCAGCTGGATGTTCAAGTCGCTCTCCCATGCCGTTGCACACATGAGACGCGCCATGGTGATCAGTTCCAGAGCAGTCCGCCCGGGGTCCATACAGCTGAGGCACTCACTCCCCTCGATCGGCAGCTTGGCCTTGTTGCAGCGCAGGCACGACCAGAGTGGAAACGTGTACTTGTTGATGCCCGTGAGCTGGTTGGCCGCGTCGAGAAATGTCGCAGTCCAAATGCCAGTGTCCACGTCGATCGGTCCCACAAACGTGACGCGTGCGTACTGGCTGTCGCCCAGTGCGTACGACTGCACCATCGACACGGAGTTGTCGCGGACCGACCAGGCACCCACGACTGTCCATGGCTTGCCTGTCGTGTTGACATTGATACCGAGGAAGCGGTACTGCGTCTCATTCGGGCAGCGCACAAGCCGCAATTGCATGCTCCCGTCGAGGACTTCTTGGTCGCGGATGCTCGTGCCGGGAACCGGCGTGAACGGCACGTCGGTCGGCGGCACAATCGACGCCAGCCACTGGTCGATTTGCCGAAAGTTGCCATTGCGGGCAAGGCAGTGGCGTGGGAACCGCTTTCGGAACTCCGCTTCCGCCGCAATCGCATCCCTTATTTCCTGAAGCGGTTTGCTTGACGCCAAGTCGACGGCCAGAAGACCTTGCTACGTAACGATGAGCCTCAGTATGTGTGCATAGCGCATTATGTACCGTGTTGCGCACTTCGACACTCGCGTTGGCCCGAAATAGACGGTCCAACATGCGAAGAACTGTCTCGAGGGGCCTGCGCGGCTTGGCCGCGGCGCGATGCAGTGGCGTGTCTCCGTTCTACTCCACGATGAGGTGGATCCTTTTCCTTGCACACTACTTTGTCGACGGCATCGACACGGGCTTCCATGTTGACAAGCGCATCGACGCAGGCGTACGACGCGCGGCGCACGGCCATGTGCAGTGGCGTACGTCCACTCTAGAATAAGACATATTGTCCACCGTCCCAAATCATGTCAATGCAAGGTACGCGGTTGGACGCATTGACGTTCGAATGCGGTAAAAGTTCGTGGACCACGGCCCCCGCGCCGCACTTCACGGCAATGTGCAGCGCCGTGTTGCCTTTCTATGCAACCAAGGTGAGGTGTGAGGGTGCCACGTCATGAAGAATGATGGTACATGGTCCAGAGCGATGGTCGCCGATGTTGGGATCGCGGCCAGCAGTCGACGCACGATGCGCTCGTGCTTGTTGGCAATGGCACCAATGATCGGGAAAAGCTCATACTAGAATGCACAGCTATGACACATGATGCGATATAACGGTGGTACGTCAGGAATGCTCGTAAAGTCGGTCGCGGTGAGAATGAGATCGACAACTTCGAGGTTGCCCGCACGACAGGCGGCGCTCGAGAGGTTCACGCCCATCTACGTCGATAGGATGAGCTATTTGGACGCGTGTATCGGTGATGCCTTACGACATGGCGCGTCAAGTCGTTGGTCGTGTACGCCTTGGTGGTGATGCGGTCGACGACAGCGGCGACGTTGCCGGCGCGGAAGAGGTCGAGCATAAACATGCCCTCCACGTTTTGCATCAGCACAGGATCGTCCTCTTGCGTGATCTCCGAGTTGGGCGGGTCCATCGTCGAGACATCCAGCGGCGAGTGCGGTGCGACCGCGTTGTAGGCGAGCTTGCCGCCCGCTTTCCATTTGGTGTGCATTGGTCGTGCAATTACGGAATGTGAGGGATCGAAGCGACGCTGACATTCGATTTCGATGACGTGGAGAGCACACGCGAAGACAACTTTCGAAGATTATTATTGGTGTGGCGTCGACATTAACACATAATAGCGTGAGCACGCAATGAATGAGGGAAGGGTCACTCAGTCGAATAACTTAGTCCAGCGTACTAGTAGAACAAGCCCTGTGAAAACACCTCTGCGCCGTTTACCGTGTCCACTTTCTGTGGCCATTGATACACCTCTGACGCCGTAGGAGACTACCTCTCGTTGCGACACAATGCCCATCGAGAAACTCGCTTCTGCGTTGGAGCACTTTGGTGGAAGTCTGGTGTCCTAGAAGATGGAAACTGAAACGACTGGAGCCGTTTTATCTCTCTATCCTTCTATGCTTCACTGCACTATGTGATAAAAAACTGGTGAAGCGGAACGGCGGATAAGGCCGGCTAAGCTCGTCGGCTACGAAACACTCGGGAAATGTATTGCGTGGAATGTTATAGGCCTTCCTTGCGTTCATTCGCTTCAAAAAATCCGCAACATGTTGAGTGGAGAATGAATCTGAAAACTCACTTCACGACACCATATATATTTTAGTTGTGGCGATGGCGAATCACTATATCCGGATAGGAGGAAGATGCACATACTAGTGCATCGTTCTCGGCAAGCCGTGCCGCCGTGATCGGTTCGTCCTGGTTCATGTATGCTTCTGCTACCGGTACACCACGCTATAGCACTGTAGTAAAGTCTCCATTCGTCTCTCAACGGTGGTGTACATACCCGAATGTAGACGCCGAGAGAGGGACGCGGCGTGGGACCAAGACCTCAAAGTTGGGCCACCATTTGCGGGGGATCGCGTCCATTTTTGCGAGGGCGACCAAAGCGTCGTCGCTTCCAAACTTATCGGATGTCCGACCACGTTCTTTGCAGTGGTTCCAGTCTCTGAAAATGGCGATCTGTAGTCGGGAACCTCAACAGTCCATCAATAGTACCTGGTACGCCGCCACCGGTGAACGTCGATGACACTACCGACCAGCAAAACCAACCCCTCAGAGCTCATTGTCTAAAGTTACTACCGGTCCCCCATCGTTGAGCAAAACTGTTCCAAGGCGCAAGACCATGGCGAAACGGCAATGTGGGCTTCCTCAAAACCAGCTGGTGCGAGAGGACCACGGTCACCTTGGTGATAGGCGTCACCAGCTGCCACAATCCTGCGGCAACCGATGGCATCATTTTTGAAGACTCGGCCATGGGCGCACGGGAACTTGCGCGCTCGGAGCTCGAGCACTCGGACTCGGTCAACGACATGCTGGCCGAGACGGCCTTTCCTGGCGGCATGGACGACTTGGCGACCCTGGTGATGCTCTTTGGTCGCAACCGGTTTAGCGCCATTCGCCACCGCATCAACGACGACGACGTGGACGACGACGACCTCGCCGCCACCAACAAGGTAATCGTACCAACGCATTGTGTGCAGCCAATGTAAGTCGCCATGCTTCATAGGAGGGACATACGATCCTGTCGCTCGCCGCCAAGTTTGGCCGCGTCGATCTCGTGCGCCTCGTCGTCGAGAACACGCGCTTCTCGGCCATTCCCGACGTACTTTTTCCTCCTATATCCTCGTATAATGACGTCATTGACCTAGTACGAATGGGCACCAATCGCGGCGGCCGTCGAGCACGACCGGTTGCCCGTGGTCGAGTACCTCTTTGCTAGCGTACCTGGCGCCAAGGACGCCACGTCGCCCTCGGTACGCGTGCTAAACTCGATTCCGTGTCGTGAGTTAGTATTTTCTCTTAGACAGGCGACTCGCTGTTGCACATGGCGATCCAGCACTTTTCGCACGACGTCTTGCGCTGGCTCTTGGAGCACTGCTCGACCAAAACTATGATCAACTTGGTCCGTGCATGGCATCTTAGTCGTATCTTATGGCCATAAATAGCGCGGCGAGACGCTGCTGCATCTTGCCGTCCGACTTAACAACGGCGCGGCCTTGAATTGGCTCGACGCCAGCGAGTGGCAAGTCGACGCGCAGACCGCGGTCGAGTCCTTATTTGACAGGGCACAGTGATCGCTCATGACGCGAGTAGGATGGCAGCACGGCGCTGCACGTTGCTATCGAGCATCATCTTGAGAACGAAGACAAATTGGTGTCCATTTTGCAGCTCTTGCTGTCGCGCAACGCATCGGTCGACATCCCGAACCACGTACGACGCGATTTGGCCGACGTGCTTACTTCTTACACTACTGACTAGGCCGGTGTCTGCCCAGTCGATTTGGCTTCGCAGAGTGTCCGCATCCGCCGCCTCTTGCGCTCCGAGCCGATCTTCCGCCGCGACTTTGCACTGCACTGCATGGTCCGCAACGGCAATGTCGCGTACGTCACTGGCTGGCTTGTCGAGATGAAGACGACGCACCCCGAGCCCGCAGCATATGCACAAGCGATCGCGACTGCCCTTGGCGCCACCGACATGGTACTTCTTAGGATTTTGGCGGGAGCGGTGCCGGATTGTATCCTAATTAGGACGGTCGCACGATGCTAATGTTTGCCGCCATGGACTTCAACGCGCGGGACGGCCAAGCGCAGCTGTTCGAACTCCTTTTGCCGCTGAGCGACCCGGCATCGCTCCAGCTCCGGGATCACGTAATCAAATCGAATTGGCCATATCAGGTACTCACGACGATGGGTGTAGGAAGGCAAGACTGTCGTCGACTACCTCGTGGCGGCGGGCGTCACATGCATCGAAAACGCCGAGAACTGGTCCAACACCAAGCTCGTCCAGCTCGTCCACGCAGTGTGCCACCGCGGACAGCTACCGTACCCGATGCGCATGGTACCTTTTTCTCGTCGGCGCCCGGCTTATGCGTCTCTAGACGCAAGGCCTCCAGTCGGGCGCGACGCCGACGCAGTGCCCCGCGCTCTGTAAGTGGTCGCATCACTCGTCGAAAAGCACAAGCCTCACCAAACTGGCGGCCGACGGTCGTTGGGACGAGCTCCAGCAGCGACTCGTAGCGACACTCGACTTTCCAGGCATCAACGAGGTCGATCTCAAGGTACTTTTTCTCTTATTTTGTGCAGACCCTAATCTCGTCACAAAAAGGGCTACGCAGTATTGCACCACGTGTGTGCGCTTGGCGACAAAAGCACACTCAAGTTGCTCTTCCACCAGACGCACTTGGACCTGGACTTGCCAACGTCCAAGGTAGCTTTGGACGCTACGTGATGGAAATCTGATACCCTGATAGGAGAACAAGACGGCGCTGTTTCTGGCAGCCGACAATGGCTACCACCGCATCGTCCGCGCGCTACTTCACGCTGGTGCGAATGCCAACGTCAACTACGCTCTTCACGGCGTACGTGCGCCGATCGCGAGGTGTTGAGAACTGATATACTGATATGTAACGTGCCAGGCGGCGCTGGCGGCCCGACGTGCGGCCGCGTCGGCCAGCTACAAGCTCATTTACGACGTGTGGCAGGTCGCGCAAGAGTACCCGCTCTTTCATCTTGTCCATGTGCCCAATGTGGATGCGGTCGTCAAGCACCTTCAAGTACGTTGCTCGTTGCCCTCGGATAAGAACTGAGAGCGATCCTACAGCATAAGCAAACAGCCATGCACGTCGCCATGCTAAAGCCACAGCAGCGCAAAGTCCTCGACGAGCTTTGCAACGACGCGATCGATCTCGACAAGCAAGATGTGGTGCGCCGCCTTTATTTGGGACCTTTTCCGCTCAGTTGAGTCGAGTAGGACGGCGAGACGGCACTCATGGTGGCCGCGCGGCTCGGGCACAAGTCCAACCTCGAGTTCCTCTTGGGCCAAGACGTCGACATGGATCTCTGCAACCACGTACACTCTCTTGCACAAAACCGGTCCATGCAGCAAGGTCGTAGGCCGGCGAGACAGCCCTCATGCTCGCGGCCCTGGCCGGCCATCTCCATATCGTCCACGTCCTCCTCGCCAAGCTCGCCGATATGGACGTCCTCAACGAGGTGGCTCGTTGGCGTCTCGTACGTCACAGAATTTCACACGATATATGGATACTAGAACGGTCAAAACGTGGTGACTGTGGTCGAAAATGAGATTGCGATCCACAGCGCAGCACCGACCGCCTTGTCGGCGCAGCTCGCGTCGATCCTCACCGTGCTCCTCAAGGAGGCCCACACGCGGGAAAACTCGGCTGAGTACCGCGAGAAGGTCGCCCACCGTCTCGTGACCCTCTCAACCGACGACGCCTTCCGCACCGACGGCTTTGCCAAGGCGCTCACGTGCAACGCAACGCTTGTCCAAGTCTTCCTCAACGACTGCGTCCGCGTCGACCGGCACGAAGTGCAATTCACCAAGGTACACTCTTCCGCTCTTTTTCTACTCTTAGCAAGAGTGCCTAGCTCGACGCCGCGTACGGTGCCCGCGCCAATCAGAGTGCACTCCACGCGATCGTGAACCTCGAATTACCCAACGCCGAGCTCACGTTCACGGCCAAGAAGGCGTGTCTGGAGCACGTCGCGTTTCGCCGTCTCCTGCAGATCAAGTGGGAGCTCTTTGCCCAGCGCAAGTACGTTGAGCAGCTGCTCATGCACCTGCTGCTGCTCTTCACCAACACGACGTCGTCGCTGCTCATTGATGACTTTGACGATTCCAAGGCGCCGTCGTATGCGTACCGCTGGTATGTATTTTACGGCGGGATTGCGGCCGTTGTCTTTGTGGCCGTCGGGTGTGTCGTCGTCCAGGCACTGCGTCCACGCATCTTTTGGCGGCTTGCGCGCTTCGTCTACGATGGCTCGTTCGTGCTGGACCCGAGTGCCAAGATCCCGGACCTCGCGGCCAAGAAGAAGCTCGTGCGCCGTCTTCTCGTGGCCCTCACCGTCACGGTGACACTCGCGGTGATCACGCCCATGTACGCTGTGGCGACCCTTCGCCACAAGACGCTGCCAACGTGGTTTGCCCCGTCCAACAACCTTGTGCTGTGGGCAACAGCATTCTACTTTGCAGTCAACGAAGCGCGTGAGATGCGCGTGGGGTACCGCAAGTACTTGGCGTCCCACACCAACAAGGTCCAGCTGGTCATCTACCTCCTTATCCTGACGGTCATGGTGCCGATGAAGTTTGGCTACCTCCCGTCGCCGTTCGCGCTCGAGGTCATGGTCGGCGGTCTCATCTCGCTCGCGCTTTGGGTCCTCTCGCTACAGTTTCTCGAGGTAGTGCACTCGGCGAGCTTTCTATTGCCGATGATGGCCGACCTCTTTGGAGACATTTGGAACTTCTTCATCGTCTTCAACGTCTTCCAGCTCGGCCTCACGATCACGTTCTACCAGCTCTTTAGCAAGCACGAGTTTGACGCCGAGCACCACGAGTTTTTCACGCTGCAGAGCAGCTTTATCACGACGTTCTTTGTCGCGTTTGGCCAAGCCCCGACGTCGGCGCTCGAAGCCTTTGGCGACGCAGAGAAGGTGCTTTACACGTGCGCCGCGGTGCTCATGATGCTGCACTCGGCCGTCGTCGTCATCATCCTCCTCAACACGCTCATCGCGATGATGAACAAGACGGTCGACGGCGGGCTCGAGAAGGCCAAGACCCAAGCGTTGATCAGCTATGCGCAGTGCATTTTGCGCATCGAAGAGGCGCGTGGGCTGGACGAGAGCGAGACGTTCGAGCTCCTTCATCTCAGCGACGCGACACCGGCAGTTGTTGACGAGATGTCGCCGCTAACGACCAAGCCACCGCCCTCCGATGTGTGGCTCAACCCCATATTTACCGAGTCCATCTCCAAGGTCGAGCTGGGGCTGAGCGCCGAGCAAAACGCGGCGCTGGTGCAGAGTGCGACGGACCGCGCGGCGTGGGCCACGTTACTGGCTGCGGTGGACACGACGATCACCGAGCAGCTTGACTTTTTGCAGAGGGGCCTCGTGCATGTGAGTCACTTTACGACGATGGACGTGGCGACAGCGCTCCGTGCCGAGCTGGCGCTGGTCGAGAGCACGCGCCAGCAGCTGCTCGACATTGTCGACGAAGCGCGCCGGAGCCGCGGCATCTACCGGACCCAGGTGCTGGAGAAGATGCACGCGCGCATCAAGCGGCGCCTCGGCAAGCTCGAGGACCACATGAAGCGGGCCGCGGACGTCTCGTCCGAGATGGCCGAGCTCGATGGCCACGGCGAGTGCGTCATGCTGTACCAACTCGTGCAGGGCACGACCATCTTTGACGCGGTCACGCCGGCGGCGCATGCGATTCTCACCGGCGTCGAAGCGCTTCTCGATGAGAAGATCCACGAAGAAGAGAGCGCGATGGAGAAGGTCGAGCAGGTCATGGAGAAACTCAACTCGATCCTGAAGCGCCTCGATACGCTGGAGCGAGAAGGCAGTGACGACGCTGAGGACAGTGACAAAGACGAGACTTAAATACCGAATGAACGATGATCAAAACGATGCGCTGGTTACGAGAACATCAACGACAGCGTCCGAAAATGCATACTGCCGCAGCATTAGGTCGTGATTAGGGTTACGCAAGTTTGGCACCGACGACGGTTTGATTCTTGGTCATGATCGACAGCATCGCGTCCATCTTGTCCGAAAGCATCTGCACCTGTGCCTGGAGCGCGACCACTTGATCTTGCAGCGCGGTCGTCTCGGTCGTCTTGTCACATTCCTGGGGTGAAACAGCGTTCATCACGTCACTTTGAATGGCCTCGACCGTCGTCTGCAGCTGGGCTTCGATCGTCGAGCGCTGCGCCATTTGGTAAATCAAAATGCACTCGGTGCGCGCGTTCATCTCTTCCTTGTCAAACTTGGGCTTCCAGAGTCGGAGCAGCTGCTGCTGGAGCTTGGCGAGCTCTCGGCCTGCTTGCCGCTCGAGCTTGCGGAGGACCTTGTCTCGAAACTCGCCCCGACTCTGGCGCGCGCTGTCGACGATGGCCTGGAGCTGGCTTCGAGTCGTCTCGATGAGCTTGAGATCGACAGCAAGGACCTTTGTCACGGCGAGTGACGTAAAGTGCTGGACGTGGAGGAAGCCGTCGCGGAGGTAGTCGAGCTCCTTGCCGATTGTCGCATCAAGGCGAGCCATGAGCGTCGTCCACACTTCACGGTCCGCTGCGACCTTTTGCAAAGCAGTGGCTTGGAGCTCGGAGAGACGCAGGTCGGACTTGCTCACACGCTCGGTGAAGATCGGGTTGAGCCACTCGCGCGGCGCTACCAGAGGTGTCTTTTCGTCGCCAGCGTCGTCGGGTTGGGTCTTGAGGTAGATGAGGTCGTGCGTGCCAGCTTCATCGAGGTTCATCGACGTCTCCAAGCGCAAAATGCACTGCGCGTAGCTGATCAACGCTTGGGTCTTGGCCTTCTCGAGACCGCCGTCGACCGTCTTGTTCATCATCGCCAGCAAGACGTTGAGGAGGATGATGACCATGATGGCCACATGCAGCATCATCAACACTGCCGTCGCCACGTACATCATCGAGGCGTTGGCTTCTTCCGACGCGCCAAATGCATCGAGCGAGTCCAGGGCGAGCTCGCCAAATGAGACGTAGTAGGTTGTCATGAACGACTGGGCGAGACTGCCAAACTTGTGGAGACTGTCGTCCATGCCGCGGAAGAGCTGGTAAAACGTGAGCGTAAAGCCGACTTGGAAGACGCTGAAGAGGATGAAGAAGTTCCAAATGTCGGCAAAGAGGTCCGACATCATGGGCATCAAGAAGCTGGCCGACGGCACGACCTCCAGAAACTGAAGCGAGAGGACCCAGAGCGCGAGCGTGAGGAAGCCCGAGAGACCAAACTCAATCTCAGGCGAAATCGGGATCCAGTTGAGTTTGATGGGCACAAAGACCACGAGGATGACGACGTACACGAGCAGCTGCGCCTTGTTCATGTGGGACCGAAAGTACATGAGCAGCCCGACGCTCATCTCTTGCCACTCGGTGTAGACAAAGTAGAGCGCTGTGAGCCAAAGCATCAAGTCGTTGAAGGTCGGAAACCACACCGAGAGGTGCAGATACGGCGCAAAGACGACCAGAAGAAGCGAGCAGAGGACCGTGAGCAGAAGAGGTACCAGGTACGAAATCATGATGGTGACGTGCTTGCGACCGCGCAAGTTGGGGATCACGACGTTCGGGTCGAGCTCGTAGCTGCCGTCGTACTCGTAGCGCGCGTCGATCCACAGCGCTTCGGGCTCCAAGCGCGTCAGCATCCAGTAGCCAAAGCCCACAAAGAGGCACGCCGAGAGGCCAAAGAGGCATGCTGTCGTCGACGGCGTCTCGTCACTGCCGAGAAACGACGCCGTGGTCATCGTTATGAGCAGCAGGAGGTTCATGAGCAGCTGCTGGAGGTACATGCGCTTCCCAAAGAGTTCCCACTTGATCTCGAGGAGCCGACTGAAGACAATATGCTCCAAAAGAGCCTTCTTGGTCGCAAACGTCTCGTCCGCGTCGTTCAGATCCAGGTGCAGCACCGCGTACAGCGCGCTGTCCTTGGCCGTTCGACCGTAGACGCTCTCCATCTACGCAGGATATGGACACAGTTCATCATACAAAACGACGCTCCTAATTAGGTACGTGGTGAAACTCGGCTTCATGACGACGCAGCGTGATGCAGTCGTTGAGAAATGTGACACCGAGCTCGGCGCTGATCGCAATGGCTTTTGCAAACCCGCCGTGGTTGAAGACATGGTCGACCGACTGGGTCACCATGCCCAAGGCTTGCTTGGCCAAGTACTCGGGTGAGTTTTCGCGGACTTGGAGCTCCTTTTGGAGGAGCGCAAGACACTGCGCCTGCGGGACATTGATGTTGTCCACAGTTTGGCCCTGCGCAGCGAGCCACGCTTCGAGAAGCGAGAGCACCGAGAGCCCGTCCTGCGACAAGCAGGGTTAGGTTACGAAATTGCACTCGACCCACCTTGTCCCGTGGAGTGATTTCCGCCGACTGCTCGAGGAGGGCGTTGACGATCGAGACATGGCCTTGCTCGGCCGCGAGCATGAGCGCCGTTTTGCCAGTCTAATATCATCGTATCTAGCACGAATGAACGGTACAATGCGAGGGTCGCTACCGTATTTTGGAGGTCGAGGTTCGGGTCTTTTGTCAGTAGAAACTGTACGTTCTTGAGTTTTCCGATACTCGCCGCCACCATCAATGCCGTGTCGCCGTGCTGCACGCATAGATATGACATGGCATAGACGACGGCGAAGTTGGTACCGTGTCTTGCGCGTCGAGGTCGATGCCCGTATCACAGAGTTCGTCGAGCGTCGTGTCCGAGCACTCGAGTTGCACGGCCACATGCAGTGGAGTTTGGTGCGCCTGTCACTTGGTGATGCTAAGAAGCATAAGAAATCGAGTGAGATACCGCGAGAAGTCTGCGCACTGCGCCGACATTCGGAAGGTTGACAAGGAAGAAGCCGCGGTGGTAGTACGCCAGCTCCCACCGGTCGTACACGAGCTGCTGGCTTTCATTCGCATCGAAACGCAAGTGCGCCAAACTCGCCTACAAGCAGAGTGTTTCATACCGACAGTATATCTGACAGGTACCTCGTCGAGATCTTCGTTGACTTGCGGATCGGCCCCCGCCGCGAGAAGCCGGCGGACGATCTTGACGTAGTTGGCTTCGGTTGCGAGCTCCAGCGCCGTCCGACCGTCCTAGAGACCATTCTGTACATTCTCTGCCATCCATCTTTCAATCGATCAACCATCTCGGAGCGCACGTCCAGATCTAAATGCGGCTGCGCGAGGAGCAACTTCAGCGTCGCGAGGTGCCCGAGTCTGCACACGTGGTGCAGCACCGAATAGCCCTACAACAATATGACACTCCGACACTACTGTTTGTACAAGATATAGATATATCGCACCCCCCGCGCCCACGCATCGGTTCGGTTGATCACATCCGCCGCCAGTGGTTCCTGAAGCAGGCGGCGCAGTTCGGTCCAGTTGCGCCGGGCTGCAAGTCCCGGGAGGGCGTCGACGGACGCTGTGTCTTTGCACTCACCAATGCACTCGCACGGCGCCGTGCCCGTGAGGGACCGCGTTGCATGGAGGTACTCGGGCGGCTACAATAAGCATCGAATAAGAATGCCATCAGCCGCTTCTGGCGAGCATTTTGTACCAAGTGGGCAAAGTCGATCGCGACATGGCCTTTCCGACACACCGCGTGGATCACTCGCAGAAGGGGCGCCGACGACGCGCCATGCGCGTTCGTAGCGCAGACGAGCACGCGCCGCAGAAGCATGTCGAGCACGGTCTTGCCATCCTACATTGAAACGTATATCATCTATCAACTTGATACGAATGAGAGGCGTACTTGATCTTTGGCGGCAATCGCGTCGGCCGGCACGTGCGGCAGCATGCGATAGATGGCTTGGTTCGTATCGGCTGCTTCGTCAAAGATGCGTGCGGCGTACATGAGCGGCGTCCGGCCGTGCTAGTCGCAGTACAAGATAAGAAAATGGACATATGAATAAGACTCGAACCGCATTGGGCGTTGTGAGCGCCATAGCAATCGCCGCTTCAGCATGGTCGGGATGCTCGAGGTGCATTGCTGCAAACCACGCGTCCAGTCGGTCGAGGTTCTTGCTCCGGACGAGGCAGTGCAACGGAAAGTCGGTGCGGAAGGCCATCTCCGTGTGCAATAGCTCGAGGATGCGAGCGTTCGATGTCAGGTCCAGCGGCCGCTCCCCAGCCTTTCACTTTGGTTACAAGCAAATATACCGGCCGTAGGACGTACGTGGTTGGTAGCATCGACGCGCACATCGTCGGCCAAGAGTCGCTCGACGGCGTCGACGAGCGTGTCTTCATTGGGCGGGAAGCGGAGGACGTAGTGCAAGGCCGAGTCGCCCGTCTAGCCAGGTCGAGTGTCGAGCCGATTCACTTGCAGTACAGCGTACCGCACTGCAGACATGGGTGCTGGCACCCGCGGCGATGAGCAGATCGGCGCTGGCATGGTCGACGTGACGCAGCGCCGTCAGGTACGGGGTTTCGCCCGCCTAGTTTTACCTTGGGATACGAAAGACAATATTGTACATTGTCGTACGTGATTGCAGACGTCGAGCGCTTCGGTACAGCGAGGGACCAGCCAACGAAGGAGTTGGAGGTGGCCACCTTCGACTGCTTCGTGCAGAAGCGAGTTGCCCGTCTACGCCTTCAATGCCACTGTCTGTATGCAGCAGAAAGCATGCGTACGCTGGGCGACACGAGCGTCGCGCTGCTCGGGAGCACGTGCCAGAGGTACTCGACGACGCTTTGGTGCGGGTTGGCCGCTGCGCGCTGCAGTGTCGTCCACGCTACCTACATATTAAACCGGTTGAAAAGCCTGCCATTTCGGGGATCGAAACCTGGGCCAGCGCGTCGGGAGACGCAGACGTCACGATAGCTTGAACGAGCGCAAGGTTGCCGCGCAGCGCCGCGAGCGACAGCACCGAGTCGCCATTCTGCGCGCGATGAGTGGCCGGGAATGGAAGTAGCGAGAAGGTGGTACCTGGTCGATCGCCAAAAGGTCGATGCCAGGTAGAGGGTCGGGCGACTGCAGTAAATGCTGCAGCACCTCGTGCTCCTTGTGTTGGGCCATGCGCGAGAGCATCGTGGCAGCCACGTTCCGTCCCATGACCGCTTCTCAAATGGCAATCCGCAGCCCCAGACAAGCCATCACCAATGCCAGCTGTTCATGGAGGTCCACTGTGACCAGCGCCGCTACTCAGATGTCGCGAAGGGGCATCATCATCGTGATCGGCGAGGCGCCAATGCTGGGGCAAGGTCGAGAGTAGTGCTGCCGTCACCGAAGGACCGCCATGATGGGGAGCTCGAAAGATCTGGTGGGGCTAGCGTCAGAGGGCTGGACCCTCCAGCCGTCGTCTCCAGCTTGGACTTGACCGCGTGTCGCCAGGAGCGCTGTGATCGCGCTGTCAGACAGGCGCTGGGTGCAGGTTGGGTTGCCATTGTCGTCCATCGAAAAGGAGCGTTTGATTGGCCAAAAAGGTGTCGTATTGTTGGCCAATGGCATCGTCCATGGCAGCCCCGTCTCAATCGCATGCTTGTCAAAACAGGCTGCAGACGACAGCCATTATTTGATGCCCTCGACAATCCATTCCAGTGTTTTGTGTATCAATGTATCGAGCTCACAGCGTCTACGTCGCGGCTCATTATAAGGAATTGGACTGGCAGTCGCAAAGCAATATGTAGAGGACTGCTTGAGCACTGGCAACATCCCGTCGAGGAATAGAGCCCTTCATTGTGGCAAGGCTCTACAGCGGTACGTGTATTCCATCGATCGTGGTTGTGCAAGGAAGGCGCCTGCACGCATCGCTGTCTCGTCGCGATAGGACGTCGGTCTCGGACTGGGCTACAGATCGACTTAATGCAGCCGACGCTACCGGCAATACGGTTGCACTACCTTCGACGCCAACAAAGACAGCGCCATGACGGACGTGGTCGGGCGGCTCGACCTTGCTCGTCACGTCGCCGTGGCCTCGTGTGTCGACGAGGTTGATGCGGTAGCTCTTTCCGCGTGTCGTCCAGGACCGAGACGGCCGCCGACCCGATCTACAGTCGTTGTGGACCTCACCCAGTACACGATGCCGCACGAAGGCTCCGGCGACGAAGAGTATGCGCTGGTCGTCGTCGTCTACCTGGACCCATGCTGGCGACGCGCGGGTGTCATGGGCGCCATCGCAAGTGGCGAGACGCACGCAAATGAGCCGAGTTGTTGCTACGCCACCGGCCTGGCAATAACTCGATTCACATGTCTGACTGGCACAGGAACGCATACAGTGTTTCGACTCTGGATGGGCTTGCTCGCCTACGACCGAGGCGTAGAGCAGCTCTCTTAGCACCGCTGCTTGGTGTCGCCGCTGTTATAATCAATTATGGTACGGTGATATTTGCCATCGCCGCGTCTGCGGTGGCTAGACTCCCGCTGAGCGAGACTGGTGCGTTGGCATGCACCAAAGCACCCGTCGTAACACGTGTACATGTGCATGGTAGCCCTGGCGAGATATAGCACGTTCATCAATGCATACATTATTGTCTTATGCAACCCGAACACCATTCGGTGGGCCGCTACTTAGGCGCCTTCAACGTCCTCCTTGGCGTCCTTGAGCTGAAGCAGAAGCGAGACCGCCAAGTTGAGCTTGGCTGCCATGGCCGCCATCGTCTCGGACTGGGCGTCCACCTTGGCCTTGAGCGCCTCGATCTCGCCGTGGAGCTGCGTTGTCTCGTCCGCTGCATCGTCTTCGGTCGTCGGCGAAATGGCTTCGGCGACCACGTCCAAGACAGCTTCGCTCATCTTTTGCAGCTGCGCATCCATCGTCGAGCGCTGCGCCATCTGGAAGAGAAGCATGCACTCGGCGCGCGCGCTCATGTCCTTGGCGTCAAACTTGGGCGCCCAGAGACGCAGCAGCTTGTCCTTGAGCTGCCCGAGCGTCTTCTTGAGGTGCGACTGCAGCGCTGTTAGCACCTTGTCGCGGAACTCGCCCTTGCTCTTGCGCGCGTCGTCGACAATCACCTTGAGATGGCTGCGGGTCGTCGCAATGTGCTTGAGGTCGTCGGCAAAGATGGTCGGCACCGTCAGCGACGTAAAGTGCTGGACGTGCTGCAGCGCGTCGCGAAGGAAGTCGAGCTCCTTGTCGATCGTCGCATCCAGCTCGTCGACCAGCGTCGACCACG
>NW_008246106.1:432026-432543 GCF_000281045.1 Saprolegnia diclina VS20 | reverse complement strand
CAAACTCAATCTCAGGCGAAATCGGGATCCAGTTGAGTTTGATGGGCACAAAGACCAAGAGGATCGTGAGGAAGACGAGCAGCTGCGCCTTGTTCATGTGCGACGCAATGTACGCACGAAAGTCGTTGCGCATCTCGCACCACTCGGTATAGACAAAGTAGAGCGCCGTGAGCCAGAGCACGACCATATTGACGACCGGAAACCAGACCGAGACGTGCATGAGGTGTGCAAAGATGGCCAGAAGAACCACGGAAACCACCGTGACCAAGGCCGAGGAGCAATAGAGAATAAACGTGACAGCTTCCTTCTTGGCGCGGAGGTCGGGAATGACCACGTCCGGGTCCAGATCGTGGCTGTTGTCGTACTCGTTGCGCGCGTCGGCCCAGAGCGCACTCGGCTCCAGTTCTGAGATGGCGAAAAACGCACAGAGGACAAAGATCCACGCCGAGATACCAAAGACGCACGCGGCCGTCGACGGCGCCTCGTCACTGCCAATGAACGACGACGTCGTCATCGT
>NW_008246106.1:427474-431823 GCF_000281045.1 Saprolegnia diclina VS20 | reverse complement strand
CGCTGATCGCAATGGCTTTTGCAAAGCCGCCGTGTTCGAAGACGTCGCTGATGGACATGGTCACCATGGCCAAGGCTTGCTTTTCTTGGTACTCGGGCGAGTTTTCGCGGATCTGCAGCTCCTTCTTGATGAGCGAGAGGAGCTGTCCTTGCGGCAGCTTTTCGTCGTCCACTGCACTGCCAGCGCGCCACAGCTCTTGCTCGAGCTGCTCGAGCACCGTGTCGTCGTTCTACAAGAGGAAAGGGTTAGGTTTCGACTGTCGTCTGTGTCCTTGCTACCTTGTCGGTGAGATACACTTCGGCCGACGCTTCCAGGAGAAGCTCGACGACCGGAATATGGCTGCCATTGGCTGCGAGCATGAGGGCCGTCTTGCCATCCTACCAATCCCAAGAGCTTTAGAAAGCGCTGTCGAGGGTTCGATGTACCTTGTTTTGGAGATCGACGTTGACGGACTTTGCCAAAAGAAACGTGACGTAGGCGGCGTGACCGAGACTGGAGGCCACCATGAGCGCGGTCTCTCCGTTCTAAACCCACGCCACTCAGCACCACTTGATAAGTTGATAGTTGCTACCTCGTCTTGCTTGTCGAGGTCAATGTCGGTCGCACAAATGTTGTTGAGCGTTTCCTCCGAGAACGACCCACGCATCGCCGCATGCATGGCCGTCTGCTTGCGCTAGAAACGAAATATCTTGTGAGCGCTCGAGAATGCACCGAGATTCGTACCGCCTCCAACTCGCGCGCAGCCGCCACGTTCGGGAGGTTCAATAGGAAGAAACCAATGTTGAAGAGGGCCAGCTCCCAGCGATCGTAGACGAGGAGCTCGCTCGGTGTCGCGTTCGCGCGGAGCTCGGTCAGTGACGCCTACACATCATGAATTCGACTACGACGTGCAACCAAGAGCGTCTGTACGGCATTGGTGTCTTCGTCGACCATCGGGTCGGCGCCGGCCGCGAGCAAAAGACGGACGATCTTGACGTGATCGTTGTCGACTGCATAGTCCAAAGCGCTTTGGCCGGTCTAACATGGAGACGGTCAACCACTCGACGCCTCGAACGCACGAGTCGTATACCTCTTCGGAGCGCAGGTTGAGGTCGAGGTGTGGCTGCGTCAAGAGCAGCTTCAGCACCGGAACGTTGCCACGCTCGCACACGTGATGTACGACAGACATGCCCTACGCAACACATTTGCTTAGGACGTCCTGTGCACGGAAGGTATGGCTGCACTACCCCTTCGATCTTGTTGAGCACGTCGGCCGACAAGGGTTCTTGCAGCACCCGACGCAGCTCGGTCCAGTTGCGAGCTGCCGCCAGACCCGAGAGGCCGTTGTTGGACGTACTGCTCATCTTGCACTCGCCAGTGCACTCGCGCGGCGCTGAGCCCGTCAAGTACGAGGCCCACGGCAAGTACGACGCGGGCTACTCGATATCTTTGATCAACGTGTCGCAGCCACAGGTGGACTATACCAAATGGGCAAAGTCAAGCGCGAGTTTGCCCTTGCAGCTCACAGCGTGGAGCGCCCGCATCAAGCGCGACGGCACCGTGCCCAAAGCGTTCTCGGCGCAGAAAAAGTTGTGGCGCACCAGCATATCCAGCGCCGTATGTCCTTCCTACAGGCTCCAACATCAGACAAAATGCAAGAACGAGAGACCACGTACGTTGTCTCTGGCGCTCACGGCGTCGGCCGGAATATGCGGCAGAATGCGGTACAGCACTTGGTCTGCGTCGTGGAGGTCGTCAAACATGAGCGCCGCGTGCATGAGCGGCGTGCGTCCCGACTACATAGCAAGGTATATAAGTACGCGGCATGAGCCGGCAGTGTACCTCGTCCGCGGCCGTCAGCGCCGCCGCAATCTCGGTAGCAGCGTCGTCTTCGTGCTTGGCTTGCATCTCGGCGAGCCACGCGTCAAAGCGGGCGACCTTGTTGGTGCGGACAAGCGCGTGGACGGGGAAGGCTTGGCGAAAGGTGGCTTCGGCCTCGAGAAGCGCACGAATGCGAGGGTTCTCGGTCAGGTCGGCGGGGCGCTCGCCAGCCTAATGAGCGCGATGATGCGGGTGGTTTCCTCGGTCATTCGAGCATGTACCTCGTTGACGGCGTCCAGGCTGTAGCCCTCGGCGAGAATGCCGTCGAGTGTCTCGGCGAAATCGTCTTGGTCGTCGTCTTCGTCGGGCGCCTGCCGGATCACATAATGCAGCGCCGTGTTCCCGTCCTACGCGAGAGACGTTGTTAGACGTCAGGACGTCAGGAGCAATCAAGGGTACTGCGGCACGGGCAAAGATGTCGGCGCCGACCGCCGCAAGCACGGCCGCGCATGTATAGTCGGCGTTGGACACGGCGACCAGAAACGGCGTCTCGCCGTCCTACAGCGTCCGTGGTTAGGGTCCAATGACACCGAAAGTGTCTGTTGTACATTGTTGGTGACGTCAACGGACGAGAAGCGCGGGACGAGCCAGCGAAGCACGCCCATGGCGCTGTGGTCTGCCGCGTGGTGCAAGAGCGTGTTGCCGTTCTAGTGACAATGATGAGCGACCGTGACGGACGAGGACACGTACTGTCGGCGACACGAGCTCCAACGGGTCCGCGAGGACGGCCCAGAGGTACGTTACGACCGGGAGATGGTTGTAGGCGACCGCTCGCTGCATGGTCACCCATGCAAACTACGTATACGAGGCATATGAGGTCAATATGAGCCGAAGAAGAACGGACGTTGGGAATGCGCTGATACGGCGTCAGCTCGACAAGCGCTTGGACGACCGGCAACGAGCCCGAGAGCGCGGCCATCGAGAGCACCGAGTCGCCATCCTACAATGAGTGTCAGATCCGCTGAGGAAGAGGACGCTAGAGACCTCGTCGAGGGTCGTGAGGTCGTCGTCGGTGATGGTGCCGGGCGTGCGGAGGCGCCAGAGCACTTCGTTCTCTTTGCCTTTGGTCATGAGCTCGATGAGCGTCAAGCCGTCCAAGCTCATGTCGTCGTCGCTGGCAGAGCCCGTCGTGTCCCCGCGCTGCATACTGGTGCGACTCGTCAAGTTGAAGAATGACCAAGAGTCCGAAACTACGATCGCTCGTCAATTGTGGTGCACAGTGGTACATGCAGCGCGGCGCATTGTCAAAGCCGACGTGGTGTGTACATGTGTTCAGTCGACTGGAATCATCAGCCGGTGAAAGCGCCGGTCGGTCGAGATCGGTGCGCAGTGCGGCAAAGTCCATGGATCTGTGTGTCCAAGACCAAGTCTTACGGTGATACAAGCTCCACCCCGCCCCAGCTGGTAACCTCCAACGCAACGATGCCGAATACCTCCTTCCCGAGAAAGCCCCAAGACACGCAACAAGTGCCTCCTAGACCCTCCCCTGCTCCCCGCGTGCTGCGAGGCTCCTAGCATTCATGGCCTTCCCCAATAACCCTGACCCCTCTCCCCTGAGCAGCATGTGGTGTCGAGCATATGGCTTGCGACATGAAATAACCGCGGTATCGGGCCTGTCATCTGCTCAGATCCAGGTCCATGGGTCCATAGACTAAAAAAACGCTCGGCCCTCAGCCAGTGAGGGCAGCTCTCGCCGAAGGACCGACTTGATGAGAAGCTCGGAAGAGCTACGCTGGGCAGGCGCTAGTTGGCTGGACGCTTGTACCGTCTTCTTTAGCTTGGGTTCGACCGCTTGCCTGGCGCTGCCATCGTCGCTGGGCTAACGCTGGATGTTTCGGATTGTGATTGTTGTCCATCGCAAAGTAGCGTTTGATTAGTCAAAACTATTTCTATTTTCAGCTTATAGAATCGTGCGCTTAGCAAGTCCACCCTATTCGACCTCCTCGGTCTCATCGTTGTCACCATGGCAAAGGAAGACCTGTCCGAGGCATTTGTGTCCACGGACCGAGACATATGTCAGCAAAGCGGTTTGCACAGCAAGATTCCTTCGAGAATCCATTCGCAGTGTTTTGTATCAGTGTATCGAGCTCGAGCCGGAAATTCAACCAAACGGACCGCAACACTGACATTTTGAATGAATTTACATGATTTTACAAATTTAGCCAGCGACGCGGCTCACTGGCTCCACACAAGACAAGCTGTAGCAAACATGCATATCGGTACCTACATCCATTGGCCTATACGGTACCTCGCACCGCAAGCGAGATTCCCATGGCTGCACGAGCAATGAGTTGCTACAAGCACCCGATGGATTTGGCAGCGCCATGTAGCCTAGAAACCCGACAAAGCCTGCTACATTCTGGCACGAGTCGAGCGTGGCCAAGACTACCTTTCCGAAGCGCCATCGCCCTGCAGTTGGCTTTGGAAAACGATGTTACGACAACAACCATGGCGATGGACATGACTGTAACGCGCGAGAGGAGCCCCAT
>NW_008246106.1:426486-427146 GCF_000281045.1 Saprolegnia diclina VS20 | reverse complement strand
GCAGTCGAGCGAGCCAGCATCATCTCGCCGGCAGTCGTGCGGCCGGCGAGATCGATTGTCCGGGGATCCGCCCTTGCGCAGACTCGGTGGCTCGTCACGCATGCTGAAGCGGCGCCATGTCGACAGCTACGTCGTACAAGCGCTTCAACGTGGCACGGCCATCGGACTTCGGTGTGGCGGGAAATGTGCAAGATGGCGAAATCACGGCTTCCAGAATGCGTACTGATGATTCGCTGAAATGAGACGCTTACGCGATTTGGATTGGCCATTGAATATTATCTATTCGGCCAGTGCGATTGGCTAAAATGCTGGCGCAGGGGCATTCGATCCGCAGCCGCCGGCGGGGTCGATCGATCGGTCGGCCAACTCGAGTTTTCAACAATGTCACTCAAACTCGGCGAGGTGATAGAGGACACTCTGGAGAGCACAAAACACCACGTCGCGTCGACGTGTGCAATGTCTAGCGCTCCCTACGGGCTTCACCACTATTTATGGCATATGCCATATTAGGACACATACGACCATATTTAGCGCCTACCACCGTTCACTGAAAGGATCAAGCTACCAACCAGTCTTATCGACGACTCTATACACGACTATGTCGTATCCAAAATTTACACCATGCGGTGCATTCGGCAACGGAAATCAATCCATCAAAAT
>NW_008246106.1:421588-426386 GCF_000281045.1 Saprolegnia diclina VS20 | reverse complement strand
GTCGGGCGCCTGCCGGATCACATAATGCAGCGCCGTGTTCCCGTCCTACGCGAGAGACGTTGTTAGACGTCAAGACGTCAGGAGCAATCAAGGGTACTGCGGCACGGGCAAAGATGTCGGCGCCGACCGCCGCAAGCACGGCCGCGCATGTATAGTCGGCGTTGGACACGGCGACCAGAAACGGCGTCTCGCCGTCCTACAGCGTCCGTGGTTAGGGTCCAATGACACCGAAAGTGTCTGTTGTACATTGTTGGTGACGTCAACGGACGAGAAGCGCGGGACGAGCCAGCGAAGCACGCCCATGGCGCTGTGGTCTGCCGCGTGGTGCAAGAGCGTGTTGCCGTTCTAGTGACAATGATGAGCGACCGTGACGGACGAGGACACGTACTGTCGGCGACACGAGCTCCAACGGGTCCGCGAGGACGGCCCAGAGGTACGTTACGACCGGGAGATGGTTGTAGGCGACCGCTCGCTGCATGGTCACCCATGCAAACTACGTATACGAGGCATATGAGGTCAATATGAGCCGAAGAAGAACGGACGTTGGGAATGCGCTGATACGGCGTCAGCTCCACAAGCGCTTGGACGACGGGCAACGAGCCCGAGAGCGCTGCCATCGAGAGCACCGAGTCGCCATCCTAAACTAATGTCAGTTCAGCTTAGGAAGAGGACGCTAGAGACCCCGTCGAGGGTCGTGAGGTCGTCGTCGGTGATGGTGCCGGGCGTGCGGAGGCGCCAGAGCACTTCGTTCTCTTTGCCTTTGGTCATGAGCTCGATGAGCGTCAAGCCGTCCAAGCTCATGTCGTCGTCGCTGGCAGAGCCCGTCGTGTCCCCACGCTGCATGCTGGTGTGCTGCGTGTCTTCTTCAAGAATACCATGGTCCGAGTGGGGCACTGTGCGGGTTGTAGTCGCAGGGTGGTACAACGAACCCGTGCTGCACGAACTGATCAGCGCAAAGGCAAAGTATCTTGTCGCTACGGGCAGCAGACGATGCTCTACATCTCATGCACCAGCCATGGACATCGAGTGGGGCTGGTCAAAGCGGCCTGCATTGGCATCGAGAAACATGGAGCGAGCGCGCGCAAGGATGACGATGTGCACTGCGTGCTGACACCAACGGATACCGGAACTTTGATAGCCACTGATTTAATGGCTGGCGTGTTCGTCTAGTGTCGCTTAACTCTAGCAACAATACTTTACCGTCAGTCGAGTGACTAGACAAAGGTAATGTCTAGATGCCACAACGCCAGAGCCAACACATATCGTCGGTTGTGAATCTGAGAAATTTGTCAGACGGGTCGCACCCACATTTGTGCACCAGCTATCCACTATCAGCTATAACATTTGTGGGGATTGTGAAGATTCGATTTTGATTGAGCACACCAAACCAAACCCGTCGACAAAAAACAAGGCGCGGGGAGTGCATGATCATCATGGCTAGCTTCGTTGGCACTCCATAGTGTCAATAGTGCGTCCTGCAAGACCATCGCGACACCATCTTGACTAGAGGGCTTGAAACAACCTGTCGTTCTCGGACGTGGAGAAGGACAACATTGTTGGCGAGATTTAAGTACTTGCAGATTGTTATATGCAGCCTCGCGCGTTGGCATACCGCCTCTCGGGAGCTAGAAAAGGCGGCCGAAACTATCACAGCGATTGAAGAAGGTTTGGCAGCAGCGCGCAGAATGATCGACAAGAGTCTTCAAGACGATAGTCAGAGCATGTTGCGGCGCGCTGCGCTGGGCAGCTTGTCGTTGCAGTCGAGCGAGCCAGCATCATCTCGCCGGCAGTCGCGTGCCCATGAGGCCGTCGACAACATTGGCCGCGGCTCCGCCCTCGCGCCGACTTGGTCGCTCGTCACGCATGCTACAGCGGCGCCATGCCCACTGACGCAGCGTGGAGCGCCTCAACATGACACGGCCGTGGCAAGGCCGAGTGCGTACTGATGATTCGCTAAAATTGGACGCTTACGTGATTTGGATTGGCCATTTCATAACAATTGATTCGGCCGATGCGATTGGCTAAAATGTTGACACGGTGGCATTGGATACATGCCGCAGCCACCGGTGAGGTCGATCGGTCGCCCAACTCGAGTTTTCAACAATGTCGCTCAAAATTGGCGAGGAGATAGAGGACACTCTGGAGAGCTCAAAACACATCGTCGCGTCGACGTGCGCAATGTCTAGCGCCCTCTACGGACTTCGCCATTATTTGTGGCATATGCCATATAGAGACACTTTATGCCACATTTAGTACCGGGCAACAAGTCTGTCGAAGACGAGAAGGACTCTGTGCACGGCTACGCTAGGTACACACTAATTCAATAATCACATTAATGAAATTGTGGAACCCCGCATCGAGTCGCCATCCTATATGTGCTTCAGAATGTTATTTGATCAGCTACCGTAGTGCTGAATGAGAACGCGACCAAGGGACCGGACGCAAACATCATCATGATCGAGACGTGGATGGAAAGAAATCGCAAAGCAGACACGTTCAAGGAGCGCCGTGCGGTCGCCTTGTGGTACTTGCCAGGTTCGTTGTATGACGCTGGACGTGCTTCTCCTGATCGCTTTCCAAGGCTTCTACGAGTATGCCGCCTCATCGGTAGCAATCTCGAACGCGTCGGTGTGCTAGCCGAGGACGAGGCGTTCGGCGATAAACATGGCCAGACGCATGAACACCACAAATGCGACCGCAATGTGCAGCTGCGTGAAGAGGTATCAGAGGACGATGTCGCTATAGGGCATCGAGAAGCAGAGCTCGGTGCCCGTGGTGGCAAAGAGAAGGCTGCCAGGTACTCGACCGCCAACACACTGGTGGTCGATACGACTAAAAAGACGCGGCGTCACAAAAGTGATGTGTGTCGGGTCCGAGCACCCGCGTTGACGCGTGGAAATGGCAATGCGAGCGCCGTAGGTGAGCGCGAGGCTGCCAAAGGCCGTGATAACGCTCTTGAACAAGAGCTCACGCCGCGGCTGGATTCGAGAAGATAGAGCGTGATATGGTCGCCATGGACGCGTCGGAGCTGCTCGCGCCAGTACCGTTCTTGAGCTGCGGAATAAAGAACGTACCCGGCTTCTCGACGTTTTTGACAGAGAGCACTTGCAGCATGAGCATCTCAAGGAACACGTGCAGCGTGCTCGACACGACGCTCGTCCACACACTCTGGCGCACAGACGTGCCTGAGAGCACCTTGTAAATGGAGCGCGTACAGCTTCAAGGCGCGGCTTGCCGAGGCCACATATTCCCGGCGGGCGGTATGATTGTCGGTATGCTGGCAGCAGTCTCTGGTTTGGCTGCAGTGTACAAGCAGCAGGACATCATGCGTCAGGTGCGCGAGGTTGGAAGGAGGAGGCTAGGCGCCGCGAGATGTTGCGCGCGGCTCTCTGCCACAGCGCCGGCGGCACTTGCTGTTGGTATCTGGATACGTGTCCGGATACGTGGACTATGACGTGGACACACGACGACGCAACAATAGCGAGCGAGAGACAAGGGTCCCGCACATCAGCGCTCGAGTTTGTCGCTGTCGGTGTCGGTCTCGGCACGTCGACTATACAACGCAAATGGTATGTCTACTGCTACGGCGCCGGTGGCTGACGGCACCACCTTCAGCAGCCAGCCCTGCACTGCAGCGACAACTCGGCGTCCGCTGCGTACGCGGACGCATGTTGATTCGGTTGTGCTAAATTGCCAAGAGCGCATTGCCTAGCGCCTCGACGCTGCTGCATCCCGATTTCTTTCGATCTATCAAAGTAAGAAATAGGTACCGGTAGATCGATGGAGAGACTCCAAGCCGTACTCGAAGTTGTGCATTTGGCCAACAATTTTAATTTTGATTGATTGACTCCCGTTGCCGACTGCACCGCACGGTGTATATTTTGGATACGACGTAGTCGTGTATAGAGTCGTCGATAAGACTGGTTGCTTGATCCCTGCAGTGAACGCGCGTAGAATCAAGGGGTACAGACAGTACTGGCGGTGACATTGTGACCGATCTCGGCGTCCGTCGTGAGGCGCTAAATATGGTAGTATGTGTCCTAATATGGCATGTACCACAAATAGTGGCGAAGTCCGTAGGGGGCGCTAGACATTGCGCACGTCAACATGACGATGTGTTTTGAGCTCTCCAGAGTGTCCTCTATCACCTCACCAAGTTTGAGCAACTTTGTTGAAAACTCGAGTTGGCCCACCGATCGATCCCACCGGCGGCTGCGCATGGATCCGACGCCACCGTGTCAACATTTTAGCCAATCGCATCGGCCGAATCAATTATTATTGAACAGCCAATCCAAATGGCGTAAGCGTTCCTTTTCAGCGAATCATCAGTACCCATTCTGCTAGCGGCCATCTTGAAATTTCCCGGCACACCTACTTCCGATGGCCGTGCCACGTTGAAGCGCTTGTACGACGTAGCTGTCAACACGGCGCCGCAACAGCATGCGTGACGAGCCATTGAGTCTGCGCAAGGGCGGATCCCCGGACAATCGATCTCGCCGGCCGCACGACTGCCGGCGAGATGATGCGCTCCTGCTAGCTCACTGGACCTCTGACGAGCTACGCGAGACGCCATGCTGCCCAGCATCGTGCACACCGCGACGTCATTGGCCCGCGCGCGCGGGCAGCAATGATCGCATCTCCTCGAGTCGCTGCCTCAGCGGTCCTAAGTTCTCTACTAATGTTACGGGCATCTCGAACGTGCGACTCTCGTCTACGCAGCAATGGTGGTCAGCTTGGATGGGGCTCCTCTCGCGCGTTGCAGTCATGTCCATCGCCATGGTTGTTGTCGTAACATCGT
>NW_008246106.1:420553-421488 GCF_000281045.1 Saprolegnia diclina VS20 | reverse complement strand
ACGGTAGCTGATCAAATAACATTCTGAAGCACATATTGGATGGCGACTCGATGCGGGGTTCCACAATTTCATTAATGTGATTATTGAATTAGTGTCTACCTAGCGTAGCCGTGCACAGTGTCCTTCTCGTCTTCGACAGACTTGTTGCCCGGTACTAAATGTGGCATAAAGTGTCTCGATATGGCATATGCCACAAATAGTAGTGAAGTCCGTAGGGAGCGCTAGACATTGCGCACGTCGACGCGACGAGTTCTTTTGAGCTCTCCAGAGTGTCCTTTATCACCTCGCCAAGTTTGAGCAACTTTGTTAAAAACTCGAGTTGGGCGACCGATCGACCTCACCGGCGGCTGCGGCGTGGATCCGACACCACCGTCTCAACATTTCAGCCAATCGCATCGGCCGAATAAGTTATTATTGAACAGCCAATCCAAATCGTGTAAGTATCCCATTTCAGCGAATCATCAGTACGCACTCGGCCTTGCCACGGCCGTGTCATGTTGAGGCGCTTCCACGCTGCGTCAGTGGGCATGGCGCCGCTGCAGCATGCGTGACGAGCGACCAATGTTGTCGACGGCCTCATGGGCACGCGACTGCCGGCGAGATGATGCTGGCTCGCTCGACTGCAACGACAAGCTGCCCAGCGCCATGGGCCCATGCCAGCGCGCCGCAACATGCTCTGACGATCGTCTTGAAGACTCATGTCGATCAGTCTGCGCGCTGCTGCCAAACCTTCTTCAATCGCTGTGATAGTTTCGGGGCCGCTTTTTCTAGCTCCCGAGAGGCGGTATGCCAACGCGCGAGGCTGCATATAACAATGTGCAAGTATTTAAATCTCGCCACCAATGTTGTCCTTCTCCACGTCCGAGAACGACAGGTTGTTTCAAGCCCTCTAGTCAAGATGGTGTCGCGATGGTCTTGCAGGACGCACTATTGAC
>NW_008246106.1:413116-418078 GCF_000281045.1 Saprolegnia diclina VS20 | reverse complement strand
GTCTCGCTTCTGCTTCAGCTCAAGGACGCCAAGGAGGACGTTGAAGGCGCCTAATCAGCGGCCCACTGAATGGCGTTTGTGTTGCATATGACAAAAATGTATCCATTGATGAACGTGTAGTATATCTCGACATCGCCACCATGTATATTCTACGTGTGGACACTTTATGTAAATACTACAGTACATGAACGCAATGCCATACACAGGGCCTAGCGAGCGTCTAGCCACCCAGACGCCGCAACCGACCATAGCGCCGTCTACGAGACCATGGATGATCACAAGAGGTCCACCGATGACGCCAGGTGGTGGCGCGAGTGGACTGCACAGCGCGTCGGTCGTAAGTGCATCCAAAGAGCATGCGAACGAGGGCACTTGGCCATGTCGAAACGTGACTCAAGCCAACAGGACGCGGGGCGTCCTCGCTTTTGTAAAGTGAAGCAATTGGTAAGCGATTATCGAGATGACTAGCTACAAGTATCCGCGAAGGGGAGGAGTGTGTCGACCATTCTGTTCAATTGTCCATACTCTATTTGTTTGTTCCATCGATGGGAAGCCACGGAGCAATCGGCCCGCTGGTTTAGGACAAGATGGTTCTAGAGATCGCTTTCGTTGGATGGCTCCATGTTGGTCTTGTTGTTTCTGCCTTGTTGTTGACGATCAGTTGGTTGCTCGCTGGTCGTTGCTTCAAGTTTGACCGCTCAAAATGCCACAGCGGCCTTTCTTGTTGATGATTAGTTAGTGGCAAATGTAAAACTGAATGACTTTTGTGATCTTGTGAACCTAGCAAGCTTTTAACTTGAACTTCAACTATTGTCTTGAATGCTGAGTGTTGAAGTAGCTTGCTGCTTGACACTGTAGAACTTGATTTGGCTGGTTCTTGGATCAAAGATGTGCAACATGATAGCCTGGCCCTGGCGGTTTTCGATCGCACATGTTTCGTATGCAAAACTATAAATATGCGAAATATCATCTTTCGACTTCCATTTCGAACGTTTGCACAACCGATGTTCTAGAGTTCATTCCCGTGTGCGTCAAGCCTTCACAAGAGAGATGCCGCATGCTCCGTGGGAAGTGGAGTCGGTGGACAGCGACGCAGTGGCCAACGACGACGTGGCCAACGACGACGAGACGACCTCGCTCCTCGACCTCTTTGCTTTCAACAAGGAAGGCGAGCTGCTTCGGCGCCTGCGAACGCCTGGCGTGGTCACTGACAAGGACCTTGCGACACTCAATGAGGTGTATTTGGAAATGCCTTATCGTGCATTGCCGATGTGCAAATTGAGATAGGATGGCGACTCGGTGCTGTCGCTCGCTGCCACGTACGGCAACCTGCCACTCGTGCAAGCCATTGCAGAGTTGGTGTCGTCCGAGACACTCCGATTGGTAGACGATGCACACACTGTCGTATGTGTTTACACCAAATGATTTAGGTTGCGTGGACGACGCTGCAGCGCGCTGTCATCAACAACCAAGTCGAGGTGCTGACGTACCTCTGGGATGTCATTCCAAATGCTGCTACGCTAACGTCGTCCACGGTGCGAAGCCCAAACGTCGGTGGCTATGTTGAATGTATAAAGCAGACGGGCAATTCGCTGCTGCACGAGGCCGCCGAATGCAGCGGGATCGAGACGCTTCTCTATCTCATTTCGCGCTTTCCGGATCTCAATCTTCGCAACGAGGTAGCGTGCTGCACGTGTGGCTCCTCGTCAGTGATGCGCTCCTTCTTGTAGGCGGGCGAGACACCGTATTTGGCCGCGAAGCGAAAGTGGGCGTTTCCGTGTGCCTGGCACCTCGAAAAAGCCGGTGCCAACGTCTACGCGCGCGCCAACGTGCAGTGCAATCTACTTGTATAGCTGTGCTTCACGAGTTGCATAGAACGGCGACACGCTGTGTCATTACATCATTCGGTATGCCTTCGACGAAGACGCCTTGTACGAGATCCTCGAAGGTTTCTTTGGGGAAGACCACACGGTTGACGTTGCCAATGAGGTACGCTAAATCGCTTGTTCTTGGTGCAATGTCGCCATGGTGTAGGCTGGCGAGCGGCCGATCGACCTGACGACCAACCCTCGCATCAAGGCGCTGTTGAGTGCCGAAGTCGACTTTCGCTCCGCGTTTCCCGTACACGTTCTTGTGCGCACCAACAACGTCGACCGCTTCGATACATGGCTTGCTGACATGCGACGCGACCATCCGCATGACGCAGACGACGCCATTACCGCAGCGCTCGCGCTTCCCGACTCGGTGGGCAATGGCGTTTGGGGGCTATTGAACGCATGCCACAGCTACTGTGCACTAGATGGGTCGCACGCCCCTCATGCACGCGGCGCGGATGTTTGAAGACAATCGAGACACGACCCAGGTGCTCCACCGCATTCTCGAGTATATCTCTGCTGACGTCATTACGGCCAAGGACCATGTACGTTCTTGCATCCGAGGCATATTCTAGTAGAGCAATAGACAATATTGTGTGCATAGGAAGGACACACGGCGCTCGATATGCTCATGCACGAAATGGTGATTTGCGCTGTCAACACTATTGGCGCGAATACCGCCTATCGCATGCGCGCAATCTACGCTGTGGCCCGACAAGGACACCTCCCCCTCGACTGCACGCACCTCGTAGCTAAGAAGCGTCGACGACGGGTAGTTCATACGACTATGCTGTAGCCGCCCGAGTACCACCGAGAAGCCAACCTGATGCTCACGGGCACTGCGCCGCGCACTTGCATTGGCGACTGCATGACGAATGCGTCGTCGACAAGCGAGCTGGTTCGAGCCGCTGCCGGCCGCAAGTGGAAGGAGCTGAGCGGGCTTTTGGACAGACCGCGCGCCACCGACGTCCTCAACCAGACAGACGATTGGAAGCGCGGGGTGCAACTATTGTCTTCATACATAAATCATTTACTCATGTGGAGCTAGGGCTACACGGCCCTCCATCACGTGTGCCGGTGTGGACATGTGGCTTCGCTACAGCTACTTTTGGAGCAGCCAGACCTCGACCTCAACATTGAATCGTTTGATGTACAACGTCCGCGCTATTCTGCAACGAGGACGGTTGTATGTGTTGTAGGGAAAAACAGCGTTGGAGCTCGCGGTGAACGCAAATTTTCCCGAGATCGTCCGACGTTTGCTTGACGCCAGCGCGGACCCGAAAGCCGACGACGATTTGGACGAGGTACGATGCCCATATGAGAAAGCTCTGAACATGGTCTCTCAGTCGAAACTGGCGGCGCTGTGCGCCTCGGCGACCGAGAGTCAGCGCCTTGTCTACGAGTACTGGGCACTCTCACTCTTTGATCGGGGCTTTTACCTCGCCAACGTCGGCAATGTAGCGACAGCCCGCGAAATGATGGCGGTACGAACGACCAAACTTTTCGAATCGAGAACTACATTTTTGTTTCTTTAGCAAAAGCAGACGCCGATGCATGCGGCCATGCACGTCGCCTTTGCCAAAGCGGCACTGGACGAGATTGCAATGAACGTTGACTTGGACCAGCAAGACATTGTACGCCAAAGAAGACAACTTGTCCACAATTACATATGACATTTTGTAGAACGGCGAAACGGCTCTCATGGTTGCGGCGAAATCGGGTAATATTTTCAACGTCGATTACCTCATCGCCAAAGACGTCAACCTCGACTTGGAAGACAACGTACTATGTAACAAGGACTTCTCAAATTTCATGGTCGTTTGTAGGAGGACCGCTCGGCCCTCCTGCTCGCCGCGATGAAAGGCGATGCACTGATTGTGGAGATCCTACTCCAGCACGGGGCCGAAATCTACGATGACGATGACGTACACCCGCCACGAAAGGTTGTGGACCCTAACCCTCCTGTAGGATCGGAGTACGCTTGCGCGTTTCGCGCAGCTGACCATTGTTGAGAGCGATGAACTTCCCCCCCCCGAGTTTTTATGGCCGGTGCGGGAGCTTCTGGAGAACGAGATCAAACTCCGGCGCGACTCGCCAGCGTTCCAGCAAAAGCGCGCGTTCTCGATGGTGACCATGTCGATCGACGACGTCTTTTACAAGGGTGGCTTTGCCAAAGCCATCGCGCTGAGTCCAAAACTCGGCCTCAAGTTTCTCAACGACTGCGTGACGCTGCATCGTCACGAAGCCGAGTTCCTACATGTATCCCAATCTCTCGTGTCTTTTTGTGTATTCCAACTGCGTAGCTCGAGGCAGTCTACGGCCAAACGACCAAGAAGAGTGCGCTCCAGGCCGTCCTGGACCTCGACTTGAAGGACGTCGACAAGACGTTTGCGACCCAGAAGGCTCTGTTGGAACACATTGTCTTTCGGCGGCTCCTCGACGTTAAGTGGAAGCTGTTTGGCCAGCGTCTCTACTTTCAGCAGCTGCTCACAAACGTCCTCCTCCTCTTCACGATGGCGACGTCGTCATTCTATAGCAGTGACGTAGCGCCGTCGATGGCTGCAAGCGTCTTTGGTCTCTCGACATGCGTCCTTATCGGGTTCGCCTACTTGACGCTCAAGCGACTCGCACCGAGGACGCTCTATGGCGACGCACGCTATTTGCGCTACGGACGTCGCCATTTCCAATATGCAATGAGCATGACCTTCTGGGAGCACCGGGTCTCGGTCTTGACACGCCGACTCGCTGGCGTATTCTCGGCGCTTTGCGTTGTCGCCTTGGCGATTGCGGCGCCGCATCTGCACCTCGCGGTGTGGTATCCGACATTCAACACGGCTGTGCTCTTGTTCACAGCGCTCTACTTTGTGCTGACGGAGCGCCAAGAGATGAAAGCAGGCTACCGTATCCACTTTCAATCGCACACGAACAAAGCGCAGTTGCTCGTGTACCTTACGATCATCACAGTTTTTGTGCCCATCAAACTCAATTGGTTTCCGATTTCGCCTGAGATTGAGTTTGGTCTCTCGGGCTTCCTCACGCTCGCGCTCTGGGTCCTCTCGCTTCAGTTTCTGGAGGTCGTGCCGTCGGC
>NW_008246106.1:412515-413016 GCF_000281045.1 Saprolegnia diclina VS20 | reverse complement strand
TGAAGAACAAGCCATCGAGCTGCAGACCGAGGCGGCCAACCGTGCAGCGTGGTCGACGCTGGTCGACGAGCTGGATGCGACGATCGACAAGGAGCTCGACTTCCTTCGCGACGCGCTGCAGCACGTCCAGCACTTTACGTCGTTGACGGTGTCGACCATCTTTGCCGACGACCTCAAGCACATTGGAAAGTCCCGCAGCCAGCTCAATGTGATCGTCGACGATGCACGCAAGAGCAATGGCGAGTTCCGCGACAAGGTGTTGGCAGCACTGCAGTCGCACCTCAAGAAGAAGCTTGGGCAGCTCAAGGACAAGCTGCTGCGGCTCTGGGCGCCCAAGTTTGACGCCAAGGACATGAGCGCGCGCGCCGAGTGCATGCTTCTCTTCCAGATGGCGCAGCGCTCGACGATGGACGCGCAGCTGCAGAAGGTGAGCGAAACTGTCTTGGACGTGGTCGCCGAAGCCATTTCGCCGACGACCGAAGACGATGCAGCGGACGAGAC
>NW_008246106.1:403825-412281 GCF_000281045.1 Saprolegnia diclina VS20 | reverse complement strand
CTTCTCCAAGCTCGACACGAACGAGGTTCTGGCCAGGGACCTCGAGCACATTGAGACAGCGCGCGCCCTCCTCAAGGTGATCATAGAAACGGCGCGGTTGAGCTGCGGTGTCTACCGAGATATGGCGCTCGCGGCGCTTCAGAAGCAAGTCAAGAGGACACTCACCAAGCTCAAGGAAAAGCTTTTGACGCTCTGGAAGCTCCGGCTCGACGCTGCCGAGATGGACGCACGCGCCGAGTGTGTTCTTCTCTACAACATGTCGCAGCGCTCAACCATCAAAGACGAGCTCCAAAAGGTCATCGACGCCATCGAGAATGCCGTGCAAAACGTCATCACGCCGCCAACCGAGTGCAACGACGACGGCGACACGAAGCCCGACGACAAGCTGGTCGCGCTCGAGGCCAAGGTGGAGGCGCAGTCCAAGCAGCTCGAAGCGGTCGCCGCCAAGCTCGACGCGATCCTCGCACTTGTGAGCGGTGTCAACAACAATGGTACACGCTACGACGTCCAAGAAGTCTAAGACATTGTGTAAACACATTTGATTTAGTTAGTTGATACAAGTCGCGCCTTGATCCTTATCGGACGTGATATGCATGGCTGGACATGTTGTGCAACTCACCAACGCACCCAAACACGTCTTTCGATAGACAGTTTATGTACATACTACAGTACACAGACGATGAGACGAAGATGGCTTTACAAGCGTCCACTCAGCGCCTTGCGGCCCCAGATGCGAAGACGGCTGATACCGCCGTCCGGGTACATGGTGAAGCGAACGTGATTGATCGCATCGCCGCCACCCACAAGCGATCCGTCAGCAACGCTGAAATAGTGTTGCTTGTCAGCGCTGAGTTTGGAGCGCGGCAGCACGGGGCGCCACGTCACCGACGCCGAGAGCACGTCGTTGCCCTCGTAGAAACAGCCTTCGATGAAGCAGCTTTCGGGAAAGTTCCCCTTGAAGTTCGCCGTGTCGACCTCAATACGCTCCACGACACCCACATGCCCGAGCTTCAAGACGACCCAATCATCGCCTGGCACCGTGAGCAGACCACTGGCGTCGACCGTGAGGATCGCCGGGCGCGTCTTCTTCCGGGCCGTCTCCCAGCCATCGCCCATGTTGATCCCGCGCCCGGGCTGGAGCAGAATGCGCGGATGGCCATAGTGAGCGTCGCTAAAGCCGACAACCGTGCCGCCGTTGGCCGCCGCAACCAAGTCGACAGACGCCGTCGAGGCAATCTATGCTCAATAGCTGAAGTTTCAGGGGCATATCCCGCTTCAATACCTTTTCCCAGTCGACGGCAACGACGCCGTAGACCATGAGCCGCGCAATGCCTCCGTCCGGGAACATGTTGACGCGGAGATGCGTCCACACGTCGTCGCTGCTGACGTCAAAGTAGTGGTACCGGCTTGCTTCATACCTACATCCGCCCACATTAGCACAGGAAGCACCGCATCGCATCGAACCCCGGCTGCAGGTCGGTCCGCGGCACGAGCTCGCGCCAAGCGTCCGTGCCAAGCGCAGCGATCGCCGCTTCTTCGGTAGCCGACGCGCACGTGCCCATCTCGCGCGGGCGGATCAGGTCGGCGCCGACGCCCGGCTCGAGGCAGGCGGCTTGGATCGACACCTACAGACGCGCATGAGCCTTGCGTCCGTGCATGCAGCGAGCTACGCGTGGCGCGTTGTTGCCGGTAAAGAAGGCCGTGTCGACCTCGATGCCCACGATCTTGCCGCGCAGGCCGAGCTCGAGGACGCACCAGTCGTGGCCAGCGACACGCTTCCGGCGCGTCTCCCAGCCGTCCATCCACTTGCCGTAGGTCGTAAACTTGTCAGCAATAAAGACCGGCGGCGCGAGCGAGAGGAGGTTGTCGGCAGAGGCAAACCACTCGTCCGTGGCGAAGAGGACGCGGCCGCGCGTCGAGAGGCACGTGAGCTGCGTGAACGGTGGCGGGCTCATGGCGTTTTGGAAACTGACAGCAGAAAGGCCAGGCGGTATCTTTGATAGTATCGATTGTGAGAGGTATTTGAAAGTCCGAAAGAGGGTTGTGGGCGCAACGGCACTATCATGTTTAGCAGGATATCAGAAGATGGGTGTGTATCTATATCGGATTCCAGAGGAAATGGCACGGCGGCGACAACCAGAGCTATGCACAGCGATGCTCGGAAGGATTACGTCATTTCCTAGCCCATTGACTATTATAGAAAAAGCGTAGAGACTATTATAGAAAAGCAAAGAGACGGCGAAAACAAAGCATGATGCGGCTGCAGAAGGCGGCTGTTCTTGCTGCATCTCGACTTAAAGTGCCCCGGTGTATATGAAGAGGTCGGACTGCCAGCAAGCCTGTCTAATCAAGAGTCGTACACATCAACAAAAGAAAGCAAAGCCAAATCGACGGTCAACGACACTGTGGGAGAGGTGGAGATGAATGCACCTTTTCAAAGCCCAATCGGTCGACCTTGTATGTGTCGGAATACGAAGTCTCTGGGTCCACGGCCAACGCTGCACCCCGGGGTCCTTGAAGTTCAAGGTGACGCCAACGGTCGCCAACCCACGTCAATATGCTTCGTCAAAGCTTATGCACGGATATTGCAAAAAGAATGTAGAGTCTACGAGTATGTCCCGTAGCCGACGGTTGGCGCTTGCACCAAGCTCGTCTCTTCGTTCGTGAGCAGCTCCGAGAGCGGCACTGGTGTTGGTTGGACTTGGGTCATCGTAACACCGTCAAGCGCACCGCCGTTCGCATGGTCGACGACGCACAAGGCTGCGCAGGCGCCGACACCGAGGAGCGAGAGGCCGATAAACATACCATTCACGTACGGCACGTAGACGCCCGTGAGGTTGTGTTCGACAACCACAAGCATCGGGACGAGCGCAAGGCCAAAGTTCTATCCATATTGAGTCATGGCGAGCCCATATCGCCATACCAAGACGGCGCAAAGGACGCCATACGCGGTACCCACGTGGTGCGGTGCAACGCAATCTACGTCCATACACATGACATTCGCACCATTGTATCCATATACTACGTACACGACACGGCGGGCCAGAGCGCCGACAAGAAGACGCTGAACCCAATGCCTTGGAGCACGAGCGGGACGTACAGAGACAACCACGTGTAGCCAATCAGCGCGTGCGAGAGCCCCAGAAGCACCATTGCGCCAGTCGCCAAGGCCGCGCGATGCCCCAGATGGTCGACGAGGTAGCCCGAGAGCGGCGCCGTGGTGGCCACAAGCAGCGGTGCGATGCTCAGCGGGAACGCCGCGGCTTGCTCGGCAGCGTACTTGACGCTGCAGTACCCCTTGGTCACTTCGCCATTTTTCCAAAACGTATCGTCGCAGTTGATGTGATGGGCGAGCACATACGGAGGAGCGCGGAGGCACTGTGTTTGGTTCAAAGTGCAGTGGGCCGAGAGCAGCGGCAGTGGGTATGCATAGGGAGGTGATGGTGGACAGGCCGGCGGCAACATCGAGCAGTTGACGTCACCAGCGTACGCACCGAGGCCGCACCGATGGCACGCACTCGGGAGGGCCTTGTAGTAGTCGCGCTCTAGAAAGATACTGCTGGCGACGTTGTTGAACGGCCCTGTCACCGCGTACAGCACAAAGAACGCGCCGGCCATGAGCCAGAAGCTCGTGCTAGGGGTAGGGGTGGTTAGGGTTATCCGAGATTGGCAAATCGCACCTAAAATCAATGATATCGGACAGCTGTACGGGGACGTTGTCGTCGTCTTGGTCGACCGCGTCACGTTCGCTGATACGATAGAGGGCGAGCGTTGCGAGGAATGCGAGCGCACACACTACGACGCCGGCCCAGATGGCGCTCGAGAGACCGAAGGCTTCCGCGAGCACGGGACTCAGCTCGTTGTTGAGCGTCGTCGCGAGCTTGGACGTACTCAGCGCGAATCCGTTGGCGAGTGCTATGACACGTTGACGCACATATTTTTTGCAGAAAAGTCGCGTACCCAGCTCGTTGCTATCAAACCAGACAGCGAGGACAGTCGCTTGAGCGACCGAAATGGTCTCGCCGCCCAGGCCAAAGACGACCCGCCCGAGCTACGAGGTCTCTGTATCATGAATCTATGGAAGCAAGTGTCTACTAGCATGACGGGCACGTTCTGCAGCTGGTTGCCGACGGCAAAGATGCCATGGCCGATAAGAATGAGCAGCGTCACCAGGAGAAGCATGCTGCGCGGGCCAATGCGGTCCGTCACGAGGCCGCCGAACAGCGGCAGCACAATGTTGGGCACCGAGTAGACCGTGTAGAGCAGGTTCTAGATGGGGTCAAGGACGGTAACGACGATATGGGCGAGCAAAATGAAATAGCAAAAAAGATACAAAAGCCATCTCAAACGAGGCGGTGGGCATGCCATGGAGGTGCTCCTGAAGCTGCGACTTGAGCGCGGACGGCGTATCGTAGCAGTACGAGTTGCCAATGTCTACGAGACATGCCAAGAGAAGGACCCATGGCTTGCGTCGCTGGGCGTCGTCCATCAAAGCGCCGACTCAAGATCGCAAGGCCATTGGTTCAACATAGCAACTCCCTCAAAACAATCGTCCTAAAATTGTTTGAAAATATATCCAAAAATAAAGTCACTTTTGGTTTCGGCACGGTAAGAGAAATTCCCTTGTTGCAAGCGTCTTGTTATGCAAGAATGCAGGTTCGCGCAGGAGATGGAGATGGCGTCTTTCCTGCAACACGGAACGTCGGTCCAGTCAAGATCCGACTTGCAATACCACGCATTGGATAGTATCGGATAGTGCATGAAACCTACCCATCAACTATCCAGTTGGTCGACTGAGAGCTCTGCGGCATCGTACACACCCGGCTTGTCCAGACTGAGTCCTCGAGCTTGCGGTCGAAAGCTAAGGCCTTGTCTACAGAGAACACCATAAGACGATCGCCGCGGTGCACACACTAGCATGTACTCGAGAAGCCAGTGCACGGGCTTTTTGGTCGTTCTTGTCTAGCATACCATAGTCATTATATAGTCTTTTTCATATAGAGAGCCCACCAGCAGCTCGTTGCCTTGCCGCAGGAGCGCTGCGTCCTCGGACGTCTCGAGTGCGTAGGCTTGGGCGCGGGATCGATACAGTTTTTGTACCGCCTTGTGGCTCGAGAAGGCGTCAATCTGGGGCCGGTCTCTTGCCAAAACATTCGACGACGATCCTCGCTCGGTCCGCGGTGCGTCCAGCGTCATCGTGGCCCACTGATGGAGCGCACGAAGCACGTTCGTCGCCTGCACGACGCCGTCACCTCGCGTATCAAAGCGGTAGACAAGGCGGATGAGGTCGCGCGGCGACGTGGACGGTACTAGCAGCAGAAGGCCGTGGGCAAAGACCTCCCAGTCCAAGTCGCCGTTGGCAGCTGTGCGCACGGTTTCGTAGCCGCTCCCTGTCTGCAGCTGCTCGAAGGCCGCTTCGAAGTGCTTCCTCCAGGCATCGATGGACGTCGTGCTATGGGCGCGAAGGGTCGCGATGACGCGCGGCGCGTAGGTGTGCCAAAAGCTCTGAAACGTTGGCTCGAGCACGAAGAGTCGAAAGGCGCCAAAGCCCACATGCGACGTTCCGTCAACACAGAGGCGCTGGAACGCATCGAAGCTCTCTTCCGGTGTCAGCATGATCCTACCCAATATCGTCTTTCAGATATGTACAATATTGTCGTAAGAGCATTGGACAGCAAGTACCGAAGGTCATTGATCGCGACTCGGAACGCTCTCAAGTCGAACCCGTCACCAGTTGACTTGAGGTCCCGATGAAAATGATGGTAGAGATCCCGGAGCGAGCGCTGCGCCGACCGACGCCGCTCTAGCAACAGCTGTCGTAGCTCGTGAAGTGGCCCCGAGAGGCCACACGAACCGCTCTCGAGAGGTTCGCGGTGGGCTGTTGCCAATAAGAAATCACCCCAAAGCGTGTACTGAGCCGCAATGGGCAGCACGATCGACGGGTGGGCGTCGAGGAGGATGGCGGCTTCCGACGGCGCGCTTCTCGGTACGACGAGGTCCTGCATCGAGAGGGGCGTTCGCGGGTGGGGGCGGGCGCTTAGCCCACCACCGTGCAGCGCCGGCGGCTCTGGATATATCGAAAGAAACCACGTTGCGTCGGCTGCGAGCGCGGACTCGACGCTTGCTGGCTGGTGGCGCGGTGACGTCATCGTATTGGAGGTAGCGAGTTTCTTGAGGAGCGCGTCAAAATCTAACCACGCAACGACCGTCCTACAGCTGGCCATGACTCGCTGGAAGAAACGACCTTGCCGATCACCACTGCTGTAGCTCGGACCTATGGACACCATGAGCTCAGCGCCGGTACACAGTAGCGTTGATTCGTACTGCAGGTCGCGCCAGACGTCCCAGCCATACGTGATGCGGTGTTGTGTGAGCACCTGTGTCGCTCGTGTGAAGAGGAAGAAAAGACGCGAAGGTCTGCACCTCGAGGATCACCGAGTGCTGCAGATACAGAGAGAGCTCCTTGTGCCCAGTGATCCACGCGCAGAGCTTGGGTATCGAGTTGTCGACGCTGCAGAGATACGACTGCATCGCGAGCCGGTGCAGCTGTGCACACCGGACCACCGAGGCCACTTTGTACGTCACATGCACCTCCACCGTCGACGGCGCCTTGCGGTGTAGTCGCGCGCGGCCACTGCGGCGAAGCACCACAGTCGACGTTCCCGCGCTTATGTACTTGAGTGTGACAACCATCGTCGCGGCCACTCGATCGATGGCGTGCGACGTCGTCGCCACTGTCGCTCCCAAGCTCTCGACAGCCCAATCGTCGTCATTGAGGTCGGTACACCCGGCGAGGTCGAACCGGAGCAAGACGGGGTGGTCCATCGTCACGCGACACGGCAGCTCGGGTGACGTCGCATGCCACACGGTTGACGCATTTGTTTGAACGGCCACGTGTGCGAGGCGCGGGTGGTCGAAGGCGGGGGTCGTCTGGCGACTCGGCGCCACCGCCTCGGACAGCTGAACCTTGAGCGTCCAGGGGCCACCGACGACGAGCGAAGCCGTTTGCTGGCTTGATGCGAGCCACAGCTGCCACGTGCCGCTGTGTTGCGCGTGGAACCAGCTAGTGTAGAGGCCTTTGGTGCTACTCTCTATCGGCGAGACGGTCAAGACGCCTTTGGTCGATAGCAGTGGCGTTGCCAGCACCGCCAGCGCCGGTGACGCGTGCTCGTAGATCGGCTGGATGGTCAGAGCGCCGCGGGACAAGTGCAATTTTGCAACATCGCCAATGTGCTCGCGTCCTTTGCAGACGATGGGGCCGAGTGTATAGAGGCTCGTCTTTTTGGGCAGAGACCGCTCAAATCCTAGACTGTGTGGCGTCCCGAGGACGCCGACGGGGGGCGATGGCGGCGGCGCCTTGCGAAATGGCGGTAGCTCCACGGGCGTGTGCGTGCAGAGCACCGGCCCGACGACGCCCCATACAAAGCTCAACTGGCCATGATCGATCTGCAGCAAGGACGCATGACCAAAACACGCCAAGCGCACACTGGCGGTGTTGAGTAGGGGCACGCCCAGAACGCGCTGCGGCGATGGAATCAACGACGCAAAGGTTCCGACGCCGCACTGCCCAAGACCATTGGCGCCCCAGGCGTAAATGTGACCGGCTTTGGTCAACGCCAGCGCGTGCTTGCTGCCGAGCGCCATTTGAAGCACGGGCCGCTCGGGCATAGGCACGGGGAGCACACCGGCTTGCGATCGCGTCGACCACGTGTACAGCGCGCCGCTGTGCGTTAACGCCAGTGCTTGGTCCAGGCCAAACAGAATGTCAACGAGCGGTCCGTCAATGGCCAAGATCCGCGCAACATGCGGGCTTTCTCTTGGGTCGGGGGACGGCGAGAGGTCCAGCGACGCGAGGCGGCCCCAGACCCACACCGCATCGGGAAACACGAGCGCAGTCGTAAAGGCACCCGTGACAAGGCGGTACTGGCTGCGTCCCGTTGCCTAGACAGTCGAGTAGGACAACCTCTCTTTAGAGCAGAGAGAACGTGTACTTGATGCAACCGGACGCTGAGCTCCCGGCACAGTAGAGGCGTCGGTTCGTCTTTTGCTTCGAAATCCCCTAGCCCCAGCTGGCCATAGGTATTGTAACCCCAGGCAAAGAGCGTTCGGTTGGATGCAATTGCGATCGCGTGCTCGGCGCCACAGGCGATGGCGACGATCGGCAGTGGAAGCTTGAGGTGCGTCGGCGTCGTGACGTGCGGTGGAGCGTGGAGCGGCGTCATGAGCTGTTTGAAACGCGGGCCTCGGTCGTCGACGTCGGGCAGCGACGGGTTCTACGATTCACAATGGAGCTTTCCGATACCACTAAGTACCGTACCGATGCAGCCGGTACTAGTCGCCCTTGTGTATACACTAGCGATGCTCTTTGTCAAAGATACACAAAAGCCAGGAAAGATACAGGATCCATCGTCGGTCAAGACGAGTGTATAGGTGCCGGGACCGTCCGCTTGGCTCGT
>NW_008246106.1:401124-403624 GCF_000281045.1 Saprolegnia diclina VS20 | reverse complement strand
CCGCCAAGTACGATGTATGAATTGACAAGGCTATGTAGAGGACGTGGCGTACGCTCTTGGTGCTGGTCTCATCGCGCTTCCATCGCTCAGAGGGCCGCTTGGGTAGCATCCGTGGCATGCCAGCCAGATCCCACCGGCAGACAAAATGAAACTGTAGTCTAGACTAGTTAAACATACTACGGGATTCGTTGCTATCATCTAGCCTGTGGACTCGCTACCTCTAGCGCCTTCAAACAAGCCTGGCAGTACTGGTGGCATGGTGTGGATGCTCGGGACATTTGCTGAGTGTAGAGCAGCCCGACACTGCTACACTAGTCGGCCAATGAGGAATATCACATATAGTACATGTTGTCTAGAGCTCTTGATTGCATCGTGGCGGAAGCTGGCCATGTGCTCGAGTCGTGCACTGCGTCGGCGCGCGATCAGCTGCTTGTTCAAACAGCAAAGTGACCAAGATTCTTTTTTGACCAATCCAAAGGTGATCTGCCACTTGCGGCGATGCCATTGGCCAAAATCTGATGCGACAAAAGATTCCTTCATTCTTTGTTCTCGCGGGATCGTGCGGCCACGATGCTGGAGAAGAGCCAACTCCCGATGCGCTGGCTCGTGCTCGTGCTCTCGTGCACGCTCATGATCGGCAACTACTACTGCTTTGACAACCCCGCTGCGCTCAAGAGCCAGCTGCAGCAGCGCTTCAACGGCGCCTTTCCGCCCGACCGCTTCGAGTTTCTCTTTGTACGCGCCGATCCAAGCGATGTATGCTCATGCGCGCTCCGTAGAACATGCTCTACACGCTCTACTCGATCCCCAACATCATCTTGCCGTTTTTTGGCGGCTTCCTCGTCGATCGGCTTGGCGCGCGCCTCTGCCTCTTGATGGTACATCCTCGTCGCCACTTCTCCGCCCTCGTGATGACACGGTAGTTTGCCACGACCATCACACTCGGGCAAATCGTCTTTGCATTCGGCTGCTCGATCTCGCAGTTCAACGTCATGCTGGTACGCCGCTAGCGTGGCCTTTCTCATCGATCCCATCATTAGCTTGGCCGTATCCTCTTTGGCCTCGGCGGCGAAAGCTTGGGCGTTGCCCAGAGCACGCTTGTCGCATCGTGGTTCAAGAACAAGGAGCTCGGTACGCATTGACAGTTGCTTTGGCAAGACGAATTGACAATCTGCGTAGCGCTGGCGCTCGGCATCAACCTCAGCATTGCGCGGCTTGGCAGCGTCTTCAACAACGAACTCAGCCCTGTAATTGCGTCCGAGTACAACGTCTCGAGCGCGCTTTGGATGGGCGTTGTCATGTGCGGCGTGTCGCTCATCGCGGCCCTCATCTTGATCCCGATTGACAAGCGTGCGGACGCGGCGATCGCGCGCACCAAGTCGTTTGGGGCATCCGCGCCCGTGGCCAAAGACCAAGGGTTTAGCTGCCGCGACATTCGCAGTTTTCGGTACCTCGATACTCTCATGTCCTATCTTGCTATATCGCAATCTCCTAGGCCCATCTTTTGGCTTTTGGCGATTGCATGTATGGTCGTCTACGGCTGCGTCATTCCATTCAACAACGTTGCCAGCAGTCTGCTCATGGAACGTGACTTCTTCCGCCAGCCGCCGCCCGCGTGCCAGCAGTGCGGCGAGGGCGCGTATGCCGGCGACACCAACTGCTCGGTCATCGCACCGACCTGCCCGCCCGTGCCACCGTTCAGCTGGCCGCTTCCGGCCCTCAACCGCAACTGCTCGATTCAGTCGCCCGAGGACCAGCTGCACTGCGCGCACACAGCACCGTACGTGACCGAAGCCATGATCAACTGCGACGACGACGCATGGAAGAAGGGGCCGTTCTCCGCGGTTTACTGCAGCCGCAAGAGCGCTGCAGCCGCCGCTGCTGCCACGCCAATGAGTGTCCCGTACCTCATCTCAGCCGTCCTCTCGCCGGTCATGGGCTACGCAGTCGACCGCGTCGGGTTCCGCGCCGGTCTCGCGCTTCTCTCGTCCGTCTTGCTGACAGTCGTGCATCTGCTGCTTGGCACGACGCATGTGACCTACTGGGTTCCCTTGGTGCTGCAAGGCGTCGCATACTGCGTGTTTGCTGCTGCGCTCTGGCCGTCGATTCCGTGTACGTCCTTCCTCTTGATGCGAGATGCGACGCATGACAATGTTGGTGTAGATGTCGTCGATGCGCGCTTGGTGGGCAGTGCGTACGGCGCCATCACGTCGATCCAGGTACAGTCTACAGCATGATGGACAAGTTGTCTAGAAGACGCTATGTAGAACTTGGGTCTTGCGCTCTTTCCGATGCTGGTCGCGATGGTCTACAGCGTCGAAAACAAGTACCTTCCCAGCGTCGAAATGCTCTTTGTGGCCTTTGGCGCGCTCGGGTCGGTCGCTGGCATCCTCCTCAACATTGTCGACTACAAGAATGGGTCGGTGCTCAACCGCAGCTCGGCAGCGGCCGCGCGCTCCGTGCATCTCGACGCCGACCACATGGAGGCGCTGCTCGACCC
>NW_008246106.1:389305-400713 GCF_000281045.1 Saprolegnia diclina VS20 | reverse complement strand
TGAAGCGCACCTGTCGGTAGATAGCTTGCTACATGGAGCGAAGACCGCCTAATGCGGCGTGGACGTGGCATGCCATGGCTCGTCGTAGGAACGTGCGAGGTCGATGCAGCATGGCGCACGCGCACGCTGGCAGCGCGCAATAGCCGCCTGTGCTGAGCACATCGCTAGGTTGCCGCCGAGTGCTGGAGCTCATCGTCCGGTCGTCGCATGGCGGCGGGTGGCCAAGCTGGTGCGATCGTCGTACGCGACCCTTGGCAGCGGTCGCTGGTGCACCATATGGTGGTGGCGGTGGCTTCAACCAAAGTTTTTAAAACACTTTGAGAACGCATTCTTTTATGTCTTTTACTCTTTTCCGAAAAAAGAATGAATAAAGAATGTTTCTTTTAAGGCGACGCCAGGAGGTTTCGCAATTTGGATTTGGCGAGCGTCGAGCAACATGCAGCCGTGGCAGGTCCGGGCGCTCGTGCTATTGCTGACGGGCGCGCTCAACGTCGGCAACTCGTACTGCTACGACAACCCGTCGGCGCTCAAGAACCAGCTCCAGGACCGCTTCCATGCCATGCCCTGGCACGAGTACGAAATGTACTTCGTATCCTTTCCCTGCCTGTCTTGCATCCTCTTGCCTCCTCTGTGCCTTTGGTAAACGTCCTTGACAGAATGGCAGAACCTTCTCTACAGCGTCTACTCGATGCCCAACATCATTTTGCCCTTCTTTGGTGGCTACCTCACCGATCGCTTTGGGCCACGCCGCGTGCTGCTGCTCATGACGTCATTCATTACGCTCGGCCAAGTCATCTTTGCGCTCGGCAACCAATGGCGCAGCTTCCCGCTCATGCTCGTACCTCCTTCTAGCATTGCGACATTGCCGTTTTGACGACATTGCACTTGTAGGCGGGCCGTGTGGTCTTTGGCCTCGGCGGCGAAACCATATCGGTGGCCCAAGCCACCTTGCTCGCGCTGTGGTTTCCCAGCAACGAACTTGGTACCCTCTCTACTTGCATGGGCAACAGCGTCTCATAATCGATGCAGCGTTCACGAATGGCGTGCTCTTGTGCATATCCAAACTCGCCTCGACGCTCAATAACGCGCTGAGCCCGCTTCTGGCCGAGACGTTTGGCTTGACGAGTGCGCTCTGGGTCGGCGCGGCGCTCTGCGGTCTCTCGCTGGGCGCGACGCTCGTGCTGGCGCCCATTGACGCCACCGCGCAAGCCCAGATCGACGACGAGGTGTTGTCGCCGGACGAACGCGCGGCCGAGCTCGAGCTCAAGCGCCACCTTCGCCCGTCCGACGTCCGGGACTTCAGGTATGTATCTCTATCTCTATGGAGGTATCGACTAGCGTTTTCGTCTAGTATGGCCTACTGGCTTGTCGTGCTCCTCTTCTTTGTGATCTATGTGATCGTGGGCCCGTTCAACAACGTCGCCAGCAGTGTTTTTATGGAGCGCGACTACTACAAGGCCCTCCCGACCGAGTGCAAGCGTTGCGGCCTCGGCGCGTACGCTGGCGACAACAACTGCTCGAGTTTGCCGCCGGCCTGTCCGCCGTCGCCGCCATTCGCACACCCGCTGCCGCTCCTCTCGCTCTCGTGCATGGAGGCCACCGACCAAGCAAGCTGTCGCCAGATTCCGCCATACGTCTCGGCCGTCGATATCAACTGCGACAGCGATGTGTGGAAGCACGGGCCATCGACACAAGCCTATTGCGCGGCCAAGTACTCGGCCGAACAAGCCGCGGCCGGGCCCTTGAGCGTCGGTCCGTTCGCCATCGCCGTGTCGGCCCCGCTCTTTGGCTACCTCGTCGACAAGGTCGGGTACCGCACGTTCATTGCGCTCGGAAGTATGGCCGCGTGCTTACTCGCACAGACGCTCCTCGGATTCACCAGCGTTTCGCTGTACGTTCCTGTCGTGCTGCAAGCGGCGGCGCTCTCCATCTTCTCCGCAGCCATGTGGCCTGCTCTCTCGTGTAAGCTCTCGGCATCATAGTTATCTCCAAACCTCATTGTTGTAGGCTGTGTCGAGCCGCATCACGTGGGCACAGCGTACGGCGTTGCCTCGGCCTTTCTGGTACGTCCTTTGTGTCGGTATTCCTCTTGACACGAGTGTGCACACAATTGTCGTTAGAATGTCGGGTTGGCAATCGTACCGATGTTTGTGGTCGTCGAGTACAGCATCCTGCACGTGTACCAGCCGTACCTCAACGTCCTCTTCATGGGCCTGGCGCTGCTCGGCATGGGACTCGCTGCAATGCTCGTCTACGTCGACTTTACGAAGCACTGTGGGCACCTCCATGGGCGAGACATGGCTCCTCTGGCCTCGATGACGGCAGTGCCTACGCCGCTTGACGCGACCGAGCGCCAAGAGCTCCTCGACCGACCGCATATTCAGTCGTACGGCACGCAGGCCGCTAGCTAACGCGCTAAGCACCTCTAGAGATCCATGGTGCTGTGGTTGATGGCATCATGATTGGACTATCGCATCGGTGACAGAATACATCGTGAAAAAGCGACGGCGGATAGAACCCTAACCCTAGTCCCAGAACCTCAAATGGCTATAAATACAATCACTTGAGCATGTCGGGCTTTCGATTGCAGCCGCATGAGATCCTCCGCGACCCGACCAAGGACGAGCTGTACAATGGCCCGACGCGGCAAAAGCTGCCGGTCGCCGTGCAAAAGATGGACGAAGCCGACACGGCCTGCACGTTTTGCGGCGTCAGCTACTTTGTATTTGCCGAAGTCCAAGAGCTGCAGCAAACCGCCAAGGTCTACCGGCGGCAGTTCGAGGTCGGCGCTGTCCGTATCTCAGATCTTATTCAGAGTTTGTAGTCGATTGTGCAATGGATGCGAGTGGCCAAGACGCAGCAACAGACCATGAAAGCCGAGATGCTTGCGTTCCAGCACGAGCATGCGGCGACAGTCGTGGCCATCACGTCTCAACTACAAGGGTTTCTTGCCGTAGAACAGAAGCACATGCAAGAGAAGAAGGACCTTCAGCAGCAGCTCTCGGTGGCGCACGCGTCGCTTCGCGGTGCAGAGGCGGAGTTGACGACCCAGCGGAATTTGATTTTGGACGAAGCCAACCGGCGGGTTGGTGCCGCAGAAAAGCAAGTCGATCTCAAGACCCAAGACATTGCTCGCCTTGAACAGCAGGTTGCGTCGCTCCCATGACTTGGGATATTCGTCCCATGCGTTGTCTGTATTAGATGGTGGAGGCGCTCCGGGATGCAGCGCATCTTCACGAGTCGAGCCAAATGACGTGGCAACAGGAAAAGGCGACGCTAATGGCGCAAATCGACACGGCCAAGTCGACGCTCGCAAGCCACAAGCTCAAGGCGGACGCCGAGATCGCTCGACTCGAAGGCGTCATTGCCACACAAGACGACGAGCTGCGAGCGGCGCTAGCAACGAGCGCGCAGCTACAAGCACGCGTCGACGGCTACGCGTTGGCCGCCGCCACGGCTAAACACGAACTCCAACACGTCGAAGCGGCGACACATGAATCGCTTGCCGCCGTGCAAGCCGAGCTCGCGCAGACCAAAGCACAGCTGCACATGGTCCAAGACCAAGTACATTTGTCTACTCTTCTGTCGGACGAGATTTCATATTGAGAGAAATTAGCTGGTGCAAGCCCACGCGGCGGCGTCACGGACGGTGGCCGAAGCCGAGGTCGAGCGTGCCGACGTCCGACAACTACATGAGGACATTGCAAAGTGGAAGCACCAGGCGACTGCGCTCGAGAAGAACAAGGTGCTTTTGTTGGCCGAGCGCACAACGCTCAAGCAAGAGATTGCATCGGCCGACGACCGACTTCACGAAGTCAAGGTACTGTCTCCTTTGTGGTTACGGGAGTTGGAGGGAATGGGATGCTAGGGACAAATTAGAGGTCTACAAAGTACGATCGACGAGCAAGCAAGGACACTGTCGAGCCATGCAGCCGAGCACAAGGCAGCGATGGACAGGGTCAAGCTCGAGTGGTCCAAAGAAATCGCCGAGCTGAAGTCCAACCACGCTATTGCAGTAGGAAATGCCATCCTGTCTGGTCATAACTCAACTCTGGGTAGCTGGACGGCGCAGCAACCTCTGCCAAGGAAGAGATCGACCGACTCGGTCTCGAACTGCAGCAGCTCCACGACCACGTGCGGCATATCAAACTGGCCACGTCGATCGCTGAGAAAAAAGTGCGCCTGTCTCATATTATGACGTGGCAGTCTCTGCAATCGAATCCGCGTAGGCCGACGATTGCGATCGCGCGCTCAAGGACGCCAAGCAGCGCGCGGCCAGCTACATGGAAGAGCTTCAAGTATTCCATTCGAAATCGCAACGAAAAGTATCAATATGTCAACCGGTAGAGTACCAAGATGGGCCACCAACACGTCAAGTCGTCTCTGTCGGCGCTCGAGCGCAAACTCCGCGATCTCGAAGGCGAAAAGGTGAGTTCTTTTGTATCAATTTATCCACCAGCGAAATTGAAAGATGGTGTTGTAGAATATAGCGCTCCAGGAGCGCGACGGTCTGCAGCAGGCCCTCGAACGCAAGCAAATAGCGCTGGACAAGAATGCGGCCACATCGCTCCACGAAAAAGAGACCTCGATTCAGCGACTCCAAGCCGACATTCAGCAGTACAAGCGCACTGTCGAGCAGCTCGAGGCGGCGCTTCAAGACGCGCGGTCGGCTCCCCGTCACGCCAAATCATCTCCGAAAGTCGACAAGAGTCCGTCAAACCAAGAGTCGTCCGGCAATGTCCAGCGACTCACCGAGCTCTTATCTCAGAAAGACCAGGTACACACGCTTCGAATGGTATAGTTATACTATGAAATGAACTAGGAAATTGCGCTCTTGCAGCAAACCGTGCACCGCGAGTGCATGGAGCGCACGTCGATGCTCGAAAAGATGCGGTCGGCCAAGATCCTGCCTGACAACAGCGCGTCGACAAGTGACGCGCCGTCGTACCCGGAAGACGACGACACGACATCCGTGCCAACCACGGGACTGGCTTCGTTCTATGAAAAGTTGCGGCGGACAAAAAAGCCACCGAAAGCCAAAAAATAACACTCGGAATTTGCGCATTTTTGGCGCCAACGCGACGGGTACCCGTATTGAAGCCGCTGCCGCAGTTGCGACCCCATCGTCTAGAACAGTACAGTGTAGGACGCCGCACCTACTGTATCGATCGTAGTGGATGGTCGGCGGCGCGTCGGCGATGCAGCATCGCGCACGTGGCGCATCTTGGGATCACTAACCGACAGGCGACAGAGTTGACGACGACGACGAGATGCTGCAGGACCTCCTGCCTCCTCCAAGGTGTCTTGGATGATTTTCGATTTGGACAAGCCCAGGGACAAGCCAGCAATTCATTTGGCTGCCCAACGACAGCAGCAACAAGTCGCAGAGGAACGACGCGGTATATCAACGCTGATGCGATGCGCTGGGATGAGCTATGGGTGACTGACTCCACTATCGTCGTTCCAGCGTGTGCCCGGCGAGATCGTGGTGTGAGCAATGACGCATCTCCTCCGACCATCGCAGTCGTCGTGCTGCTTGGACGTGCAGTCCACACCACCGCCTTGCCTCTTCCACGCCTGTTCCTTGGACCTCCTGAGTCGCCGCCAACCGCCGCCCGACGATCGCAATAGCATTCTCTTGCAGAACAGGTCAAGCACTACCATCGATTGTTGCCTCCTGCGCTGATTGGCATCGTAAAGAAGCGGTCCGCGGTCGTGTCCACAGCAGCAACACACGGCCGATCTCACTCGCATCGTCTGTCCTCTGTCCAGCGTATCCTACGCAACTCAGACTCTATACTGGTCCATTGGTCCTCATCCAAGCTCTTCTACAGCTACCGGAACCTCGCTCTTGGCGGTGCATGGGACAAGACCGTCGTCGTCGTCGTAAGCTTAGTCGCGGCGGCAGCGCGGTGGTCTCGTCGCGCTGCAGGACCTCCTGCTAGAAGTTCGTCGGTATGCAAAGCACTTGAAGTTTGTATACATATGGGCAGTAATGCTGTCGGTGGCGACAGCCAATGGCCTTGCGCCCTGCCACTTGCACTTGGAATTTGTATGCGGCGCCAAAAAAAAGCCACGCCCATTACGCCCAGTGACATGCCACATTAAAATGAGGTGCGCGCCATACAAACATGAAGATAATATTATACCGAGAGGTGGCAGATGGCGGGCAGAAGCCGCTGCTTGCGGCCGACGATCCAGTGTAGCAAGTATCGCCTCCGCGCAAGATGGCCCCGACGACGACGACCCTCGGCCGCTCCGTGAGCGTCTCGGAGGAGTACGAGATCGACCAGAACCTCCTCGCGCGCTACGAGCGCCTCAACATGGAGCTCGAGCAGATGGCGCGCCTCCAGCGGAGCCGCCAGCGCAACCACAGCTGGGACAACCTCGAGTCGACCAAGGCCGGCGGCTCGTCGCGCGGTGTCTTTAGCGCGCGCGTGCCCTCCAACTATGGCAGCTCGCGCGGCTTCAACACGAGCTTCCGTGGCCCGAGCGCGAGCGCGACGACGCCGACCGGCACGACGCGCGGAACGCTCTTCTCGAGCCAGCGCAGCACGGGCCTCTTCCCGTCGACGCGTGGCGGCAAGATTGACATCCCCGCGCCGTACGAAGAAGAGTGGGTCGCGCTCTCAAAGGAGCTCGAGAAGGCTCGGAAGGACTGCATCGAGAAGCGCGCGACGCAAGCCGAGCTGCTCGCCAAGATGGAGAAGATAGAAAACTCGGCGCTTCGGCGCTTCTTTGGCTTCAACAAGGAGAAGCGCATGGAGAAGCTCCGGCTCAAGCTCTGCAAGCAGCTCAGCGACGCCGAGGCCGCCGACAACACGTTGCACAAGCTCGAGCGCCGGTCCATGAGCCTCACGGAACTGCAGATCCAGTCGCTCAAGCCGCGCTCGACCGGCGGCCAGCTGCCGTCGACGTCCATGTCGCTTCTGCCCGTGCCCATGGACGACCTCGACGTCGAGCTCATGGAGCGACAAGAGCTGCTCGAACAGGAGAAGCGGGACATCCTCAACAACGTCTTCAACGCGTTTGTCGTACCAGACGTCCACCGACTCAAGGCCCACATCGCAGTCGCCGCCTCCGAAGTCAAGGCCAGCGACGCGATCCAAAAGCAGGTAGAAGATATCTACAAGCAGTACCGCCAAGCGTTTGGGCTTCTCCGCGCGGCCCTCGCGACCATCGTCGGCAACGAGTACTCGCACACGATGAAGGAGTTCATCCTCGGACCGTACCCGCTCGCGATCGAGGCCGGTCGGCTCGTCGAGTCGGCAGCGCTTCAGATCCAGCCTGAGGCGAAGCGCAAGTACCCGGACTTTGCGCCGCTGCTTGCGACGCTGCAGCTGCCAAAGTTTCCAACGACGTTGAAGGACCTCGCGCGGCCCGGCGCGTTGCTGACGACGCCCGATACGCTCAACGACGGCGGCGAGACGGACCGCCGGCTCAAGCGCGCGGAAAATGTGATTGTCAAGACGCAGCAGATCGTCGCGCGCAACTTGGAGCTCCTGGAGCAGTGGCGCAGTGTGCTCGAGAAGGATCGAACGCTCGCCGACAAGACGTGTGCGGCGCTCGAGTCGCAGCTCGAGAAGAAGATGGCGACGCTCGTGCACAGCATGACGACGTCGAGCTCGGCCGCATAACAACCACCGTGTCGCATGTCCACCCTAGTTTATAATTAAAAGAATAGTCGTACCTCGTGTAAATACAGTATTGTCATTGAAAAATAGCGCCGGCCAAATGACCCTAATCTCGGTTAACGCACCGTCGCAGTCGGGAAATAGCAGTTGCTATCGTAGTCTTTGCTAATCCGATGTCAAGGCAACATAGTTGATCGATCAGTTGGTTGATGGACGTTGAAAATGGCGTCGTGGCCAGACTCGGACGGGAAGCGCGTTGGTGGTCTGGGGACGAAGGACGAACAAAAGTAAAATCCGACTGGTACTGAGTCGAGGTACGGGAATGACTGTGCTCCAATACGTAAAACTGCGAGTCGTCGACGCGTCTCGCTCCAGAGCCGAGAAGACGCGCCACGACGCTGGATTTACGCGAGGCTTTGTGCAGCGCAGTCTCTCTTTTCTACATCCGTCCCATTTCGTCAAATCAAGTCTTGTGAAGCAATCGGAGATGTCCTTCGTCGGCTTGGTCGACGTTGGCTCCGCTGGCGAGAAGCAGCTGAACCACAGCGTCGTGGCCTTGTTCAGATGCAAAATACAGAGGCGGGACTCTACAGGTTTCCACAACGCAGGAGTTGCTTCATCCAGAGAGTTGGGTAGTCTGCTTGGTTGATGTTGGCTCGTCGGGCGATGAGGACTAAACCACATCGTGGTGGCCTTCGTGACACGTTTGTGCAGAGGCGTCCTATCAAGCTGTACAAGTAGATGTAGATACGCCGTCATGCAAAGTTGACGACCTCATCCGTGCCGTGGTCCAGCAAGCGCTCGACCGCCTCCAAATGGTTGGCACGCGCAGCGTACCACAAGTTGGTGTCCTAATGTACAGAGTACGTGAGCGCTGCACGGGTTACGGTGCGACGACCATAACGAATAATTATCGTGGGTTGGTCGATTGCTCTGTCTGTTGAGACTCTAAATGCGATGTGCCTTTGTTTTATCAGCCTAGTACTAGTACACGTTAGGGACATGCTCAACGAGTCCGCAGTTGACAAATTAAAGAAATGATCAAAGTGATAGTAATTGTCCCGCCGATTGATATTTTCGAATGTGGGGGAACTGGTCTCGGACCTGTCGGTGTTGGGCGTCGGCCGGCGTAGTCGGCTTGGTCACCTGGCGCAGTCGAATCAGCCACACATGCGGTCGTCCCGAATAACACTGACAGGCGAGTCGTCTAAGAAGGACCATAGTTCTTATACCTTATGTTGAACACAAACCCCGTTGGTACGATGACGCTAGCGGCGCAGTTTAGCCCCGAGGTCCAGGCCTACCTCGAGCTCTACGTCCGAGAAAAGACGACACTGTTGGCCGCCTACAACGGTGCCAAGTCCCACCACGGCGACGACTTGAAGCGCAAGCGCGACATGGCAGTGAACGCGCTCGCGGTGAGCCCATGAGACAATGCGTTTATATATCAACTTGATACAATGGTCGTTGTGGTTTGTGTTTATATCTTTGAGGAGGCAACGCAAGCAATGCCGTGCGCCATTGGCCGTGCGGGCGCCCGGACCGCGCAGGAACAGCGACCAACATCTCGTCCTTGGCGGCTCGCGGGCAGCCGGCCATTGCGGCATAAAAGTCGCTGCGGAGTACTAGTAGGGCACAGGGCCGGTGGGCCATCTAGCGGGCTCTCTGCGCAGTGGTTTGATTCGTGGAGAAGGTTTGCGCAGGTCCTGGCGCGCTTTATGATTTCAGTTTGGTGTCGGGGCCGCGTGCAACCTAGCGCTATGTCTGTGTCGTAGCTCTTGTACCGGTACTCTGTTCGCATGGCGAACATGTGATGGACGCAAGCGCAATGGATTGCTACCGGCCTTCAGCCCGGAACCATACTGCGGTGCACCTGGTGGATTCTTTGTTGGGCTCCAGTGGAAACAACGTCAAATTCATTTTCCATTGTGCGGTGAGGGCGGTGTATCGTCCCAATCTCGCTTCGATGTGGGTTGTTATTGTTAGAGCCGTCGCTGGAGAAGCTCTTTCTTAGCCGCCTCAACCTTCGCATCATTTCGGCACTCGGGTCCAATACTGCACAGCCAGACACTTCTCGCATAGAGGCTGCAGCATCGTGGCAACACTAACGTATAGTTGATGAGGTAGTTCAATCGCTACTCGAAGTGGCAGGTCCAGCTATTCTATCGTGATGTAGGTCCATGACATTGTCGCTCAGGTGCGGGCCGATGAACGCGCGAGCTTCTCCCGGAGGAGCCGCCGCCGCATAGCGATCGACTTGGCGTCGCAATATTCGGATGCAGCTCCTCAGCTGCGTCGATCGCAGTCGCTGTCGCCAGGGCGCTCGCAGCTTGGCGCTTGCGCAGCGCCCCGATGCTGGCGTCTTGACCATGGCTAGGTCTTGTGTAATGATCTTGCGCCAAAAGTGCAATCTTGCGACGCCAATGCAGCATCCAGACATTGAAGCTATAGCTTTGAAACAAAGCGGTTCTTCCGGGTGCTGGCTCACGCATCTCTCGTATGCGCCTCCGAAGCATGCGCTGCCATCCTCACGCGTTGGTCCATTGCAATGAGCGCGGTCCGGAAAAGACATGCATGTAGCACACGATTTTACGTTGATTGTCGATCCGGGCTGCCATCGTGCACGGATCAATGCTAGGACCCAGTGGGGCGTGGTTGTACTACGGTTGTGCCCGAGACGCTTCCATACAAACGCCAAGTCAACAAACCCGGCATTGACATGCCACTCGTACTTCACCGAATTGGACGCTTCCCACGCTGTCATGACCCCAAGTTGCCCTACTGTGCTATCGCACGGGCCGCGCAAAATGTGTTTATTCAGTTGATACGTACACCATCGCGAAAAGCGGGAATCAAAGGTTAGAGGTTGTCAGGTTTAACCAAATTCTATCCTTATTGACCCTTGCAGGTATCCATTGTGACAGATGTATCCGGATACACGTCACTTTCCCTTCTCGCCTGACGATCGCCATGGTTGTCGCGACATGGACGAGCGCATGCTCACTGCTGGTTAGGACGACGCGTTGTTGGACGCTGTGCGCAAGAACCACTTGAGTGAGGTCGAGCGCTTGCTTGGCCAAGGCGCCAACGTCAACAGCACCGACAAGGTCGTCGACGTTCGATCGCAGTGACTCATGGACATGTAGGATGGAAGGACGCCTCTGTACATGGCGTGTTGGTACGGCCATGACAACATCGCTCGCTGTCTCCTGGCGAAGGAAGCTCGTATCGATCAAGCAAAGGCCGTACGTACTCGACTCGATGGACGATGTGACTCATTTGGTGTGTGCAGAGTGGAGCCACACCATTGTACATTGCGTCTGAAGAAGGCCATCTCGCCGTGGTCGAGCTGCTCATCGCGAAGGGAGCAAGCATCGATCAAGAAGAGACCGTACGTACTCGACTCGATGGACGATGTGACTCATTTGGTGTGTGCAGGGTGGAGCCACACCATTGCACGGCGCGTCTTACAATGGTCATCTCGCTGTGGTCGAGCTGCTCATCGCGAAGGGAGCAAGCATCGATCAAGCAAAGAACGTACGTACTCGACTCGATGGACGATGTGACTCATTTGGGGTGTGCAGAGTGGAGCCACACCATTGTACGTCGCATCTTTCAATGGTCATCTCGCTGTGGTCGAGCTGCTCATCGCGAAGGGAGCAAGCATCGATCAAGGAATGACCGTACGTACTCGACTCGATGGACGATGTGACTCATTTGGTGTGTGCAGAGTGGAGCCACACCATTGTACATTGCGTCTTTCAATGGTCATCT
>NW_008246106.1:381427-389042 GCF_000281045.1 Saprolegnia diclina VS20 | reverse complement strand
AAGGCCATCTCGCCGTGGTCGAGCTGCTCATCGCGAAGGAAGCTCGTGTCAATCAAGAAGCGACCGTACGTACTCGACTCGATGGACGACGCGACTCATTTGGGGTGTGCAGAGTGGAGCCACACCATTGTACGTCGCGTCTCGCAATGGTCATCTCGCCGTGGTCGAGCTGCTCATCGCGAAGAGAGCAAGCATCAATCAAACCGACAAAGTACATGCCTATGGCGACAAAGACTTGGTTTGACGAAATGAAATCTTTGTAGTTTGGCGAAACTGCGCTGCACGTTGCCTCGCGATTTGGTCATTCCAGCACCGTGGCGCATCTCCTTGGCGCTGGTGCGATGGTAAGCCCGCTGACGACACGTAGCTTTTCGCATGATGGCAAAACCATTCCAGTACCGTGATCGCTTCGCCTTGATACCATAAATGTCTCTGATCAGAGCGGCTCGACGCCTCTATCGGTTGCCATCTTGTGCGATCACGGTGCCGTTGTTGTCGCTTTCCTTCGTCACCAGCCCAACACCACGCTTCTTGACTCGGTATTTCCATCCATATGCCATAAGCTAACTCTGTATAGTCTGGGATCGGCCTTGCGCACCTCGCTGTGCGCGGTGATATCATACAGCTTCTCAACACGCTCCTGGACCCACGTGGCCCAGCCCTCACTGCACGCAACCAGGTACAAATGATGTGCATTCATCACTGTACCGTCTTTGGTGCAGAACAACGAGACGCCATTAATGCTGGCCATCAAGCTGCGCCACCGCATCTTTCCGCAGCGCATCTACCATGCGTTGCATCCCAGCTTCGACAACGTACGACAACCAACCCAGCTCTTCGATATGTACACTCTGTCGTAGGTGCCCGAGGGCGAGATCCAAGTCGATAGTAATCGAGTACTTGGCCAAGGCCACTACGGAATTGTCTACGAAGGCACGTTTCGCGGGCTGCGTGTGGCCGTCAAGAAGGGTCCATCTTCCGCTGCCTTCAGCCTTCAAAATGAGATCAACGCCATGGAGAGGTACGACTCTATACATATTTTTAACATTATATCGATGAATCGAGGTAGATGCAACTCGCCGTATCTGCTTACGCTCATCGCGGTCTCGGGGCGGTATACTAATTATCCCCAGCTCGTGCTCGAGTACATGGACGGCGGCAACCTCCGCGAGTACCTCGACAAGAAGCGAGAGGGTGAGTCGGTCCCGATCGAGTACTCGACGCTGGACGTGGCGTGGGTGATGGCGAATGCGCTTGCGGACCTGCACTGGAAAGGTTACGTCCATCGCGATCTCAAGAGCCACAACGTCCTTCTCTCTTCCGAGAGTTATATCAAGGTCGCCGACTTTGGCACGGCAAGAGCGGCTGACCGCAACCTGACGGCAAATACCGGCACACTGGCATGGACTGCGCCCGAGGTCTTTTCATCGACTGCGACGTCCACATACGACTCTGCGGCCGACATTTACTCGTTTGGCGTCGTCTTGATCGAGCTCGTGACGCTCCAAGAGCCGTACGCAGACGTGAATTTGATCGATGTCCTAGTACGCGTTCGCGACGGCTCGTTGCGTCCGAACGACAACTTGTCCAACTTTGTCGACTGCCCTGCGTGGCTCGTCCAGCTCATTGACGACTGCGTGGCGTTCAATCCGACGCGGCGCCCGACCGCCAACGCGATCCTCAACCGTCTTTCGCAGCACAGTGCCGTCGACCACGACGCGCCATTCGCCGTGGACCGAACGACAACGGTGGTACGAGCTTCTTGATCCTAACCTTGTTTTGATCGCGTGGCGACTATAGACGTGGACCAGTAGCCTGGGAAACCTTCTTCGGCTCTGGTAGTCGATGCTTCCGTTTGATGCAGCAGAAGATTACTTGTCGCAGTCTAGCCAATATGTATATAGCTCAGTAATGTGCTTCGGCGTGGTCGAAAGATCGATAAGACACTCTTGCCGTTGAGCGTGAGGCGGTGTTCTCGCTGAGCTTTTCGGTTTGGATGACGTGAAGGGACAACTATACGACTACACATTGTCGCTGCGACTGAGAATGCACCAAAATGTGCATGCGCAGAAGGAATTCCGGATATGCCAACGATTTCCGGTTACTGCGAAACATCTTTTGCACAGGATTGTGAAGTGAGAATGTGGGCAGAAGGACGCCATTCCGCCATTGTCTTGATGGGCACCGCGCAGAGCACTGGCACGTCGGCCGAGGTCGAAGTGCTCAAGCGCGAGATCGAGGCTTTGAAGCAGGCCCACCACGATGCCATGCAGAAGCTCAAGTGCAACCACGCGGCGCAGCTGGATGCAGTCGTGCTCGCAGCGGAGGCGCAGCAGCGCACCCAGACCGAGACCGAGGCCGAACGCTCGGAACGGCAGCGCGCGCACGCGACGAGGCTTCTGACCCAGCGGCTCGTCTCGGTCCGGTCGATCGACGCCGCGACGTTCCGCTTCCACTCGACGGTGAGCCCAAGCGCGCACGGCTTTCCGTTCGCCAAGATCACGGCCGGCCATCTCGCAGACAACACGCTCGTATTGCGCATCCAGCTGAAGTCGAATACTGATGCCACTGTGGTCCGCCGCTTCAAAGAGTCGATCGCTCTCATGCGAGCGTACGACATGCATGATTCTCGTCGTCGTCGCGGCTCACGTCGATGGTGTGTGCTAGGCTTGACGGCGGCAACGGCACGCTGCTGCGTCTCGTGGGCGGCAGCAATCTGCTCTCGGACGACCCCATCGCGTTCGTCGAAAACATGTCGGGCATGAACCTCTACGCGTTCCTTGTGATGAAGCGCGATGCGTCGTGGCGGTCCAAGCTCATGATCGGCATCCAAGTCGCCAAGGCCGTCGTGCACATTCACAACATGGCGACGATGCACCGCGACCTCTCGTGGTCGCGCATCTACGTCGACAACAACGACTTCGTCAAGGTCTTTGTCGGTCTCAACACGCGCGACAGCGGCGCCAGCGCCTTGACGCAGAACGTCGGCCACGACCGGTGGCGGGCGCCCGAGATGCTCTGCGCTGCGGAAACGGACCAGCACGCCGGCACCTACTCGGACAAGGTCGACATCTACTGCCTCGGCCTCGTGCTCATGACGCTCGTGACCCACGACAAGCCGTTCGCGCACATGGCGGACTACGACAAGCGCGTGTCGGCGTGGCTGGCAGACCGCAGCTCGGCGTTTCCGACGCTCGCTAAAGACTTTGGTCCTTGCCCGTCAAACGCGTACCAGGCGCTCGTCCTTGAATGCACGCAGTACGACGCAGAGCAGCGGCCGAGAGCATCCGACGTCGTTCGCCGCCTCGAAGACGTCCTCGACGGGCTCGTCGAAGTCGCTCCGCACCGGCCCATCGCCAACCGCCCCGTCGTCAACCTCACCCTCAAGATCGTCAAGGCAACGGCTCTCCGCTCGCCGTCTGTCTTTGGCAATTCGTTCGATGCGTGGTGCGTCGTCAGCATCGACGACTACACCACGTGGGGGCCGGTCGAGACGAAGCGCGCCACGGGCGGCGTTTGCGTCCACACGTGGAACTCCCAGTTCAACGTCCCAAACGTCAAGCCGCTCGACACGACAGTGACGATCGAGGTGGTCACGACAGGCCTCTTGAGCCTTGGTACGACCAAGCTCGGCAAGGTCACGCTGCCGCTAATGGAGCTGCTGGATCTCGACCCGAGCCGCGAAAACGCACTGCAGGGCACTGCGCGCGCCAGCCTCACGGCGGTGCGCCACGTCGAGTGCGACATCTTGTTGAACACAAACCCCGTTGGTACGATGACGCTAGCGGCGCAGTTTAGCCCCGAGGTCCAGGCCTACCTCGAGCTCTACGTCCGAGAAAAGACGACACTGTTGGCCGCCTACAACGGTGCCAAGTCCCATCACGGCGACGACTTGAAGCGCAAGCGCGACATGGCAGTGAACGCGCTCGCGGTGAGCCCATGAGACAATGCGTTAACGTATCAACTTGATACAATGGTCGTTGTGGTTTGTGTTTATATCTTTGAGGAGGCAACGCAAGCAAAGCCGTCGAGTCAAATTTGGGACACGGGGCGATGCCTCGGATACATGGACCGCTTTGCGTGACACTTGCCGTCGATTCACCATGGGCATGTCACCGCTATAATGAGCGTTGCGTGTGTGGCGGGAACGGTTTTTGGTACTAGTACTGGTTGTTGGGTTGTTTAGGCTCTATTACGTTCATGACAATCGTTACGATGACGAAGCGGACCTCGCCGGGCGCAGCTTTTGCACCAACACTTTGACGAGAGCGCTTTGAATACCACCACGCACCAGCGGTCTCGGTGGCGTCGCGCCGTCTTTTGAGGCTCAGGGCTCGGCTCGTGGTCACAAGACCATCCAACGAGGCTGCCGTGTGCAAGCAGCAGGACGCCATGCGTGAGACGCTCGAGTTGAATACCACCGAGCCATGGGTCAATAATAAAGATCCATGACCGAGCTCATTGCCGCGAGATGTCACAAATCGCAGCAAGCGAGCGAGCAAGACAAGGGTTGCGACTATGTATCGTCCGCATACCTCGCGCCAGCGCTCAAAATTATCGCTACCGGTGTTTGTCTCCGACGCCGCGCCGAGCATGACCGCTCGTGTACATGTTGTATTTGGCTCTAGTGCTTTGGCGTTAGCATCAGCATGCGCACGAGATGCTCGTGGTACTGTCTCTCGCTCCCATAGTCGGCGGTAGTACCTACAAGTGCTGGCGTCGCTCGCAGCCGATATCGGTAGAAAGGCCATTGCACTCGAGCCAAGAGTCTTCGCGATGTGCGTAGTATGGTCGATGTGTGAGACCAAATACCGATTGAAACAAAATCGACCACGACCGAGTCCACGTATCCGGACAAAATCCGGGTATCCGCAGCGAGCCATTTCAAAATGAGCAACTCGACGCTCGACGTCGCCTCAGATTGTATGTCTGCTCGAGTTGGCAGCAAACAAAAATTCTAGCCCTCGGTGGCCACCAACAGCGGTCGCGTCAAGGGCACAGACGCGAGCATGGCGCTGAACTCGTTCGTCAAGGTATAATATACCTTGACGTGGCGTGAAAGATATAATAATCTTTCACACCACGTTTGTCTCACAAAAAAGTGCCTACTAGTACATGTATTGGTTGCCGGAATTGAACAAGCTTTTGACACTGCTCGTGGGTCTCCTCGTCCACGTCCTGCGTGACACCAGAGAGAAGCATGTGCGCGCTCGTTGTGGACCCGGTCGAAACGGTCTTCTCAAGGCCGTTGAGCAGACATCTCTAACGCTGACGTCATGGTCGACAGGCACATGGCAGAGGGCGTCAACCTCGTCTTCTACTACCCAGTACAACACTACGAGGTATGGCGCGGGAGCCAAATTGCTACTAACGTTAGCACGAAACAGGACCATCGAGAAATTGCTTTCATCACTTTTACTATTTTATTCATTTTATTAGGGTTGAGGCAAGGGCTTTCCCAGTCGTCCCTTGAAAACCACCATCCCTATGTATGGCGCCGTCGTCGCAATACTCAATGCTTCGCATTCAATACAAAAGTTCCTGCCAGCTCACCCCGGATGGGACCTGTTGCAGCAGTACATGAATAGTTAGTTATAAAATTGTGTTAGTCGCAATGCAGGAGCGTGAACGATAGCTCGATACTGCTTTGTCGTATCTTCAACTTGTCTTGGCAAGCTTAGGCCATTGGCTACAAGAGGCATGCAACCAATAGCACTTTTGTGGCGGAAAGTTCGTACCGGCATCATTCGGTCCACAGCGTGCGGCGCAGTCGGGTCAAGTGCACTGTGCAAAGCGAGACGGTCAACGATTGCGTTGGCGGCCGGGCGCATCTTGGGATCAAACGCCACGCAGTCGTCAATGAGCTGGACGAGCCACGCAGGGCAGTCGACAAAGTTGGACAAGTTGTCGTTCGGACGCAACGAACCGTCGCGAACGCGTACTAGGACATCGAACACATTCACGTCTGCGTACGGCTCTTGGAGCGTCACGAGCTCGATCAAGACGACGCCAAACGAGTAAATGTCGGCCGCAGAGTCGTATGTGGACGTCGCAGTCGATGAAAAGACCTCGGGCGCAGTCCATGCCGGTGTGCCGGTATTTGCCGTCAGGTTGCGGTCAGCCGCTCTTGCCGTGCCAAAGTCGGCGACCTTGATGTAGCTCTCGGAAGAGAGAAGGACGTTGTGGCTCTTGAGATCGCGGTGGACAAAGCCATTCCGGTGCAGGTCCGCAAGCGCACTCGCCAGCACCCACGCCACGTCCAGCGTCGAGTACTCGATCGGGACCGACTCACCCTCTCGCTTCTTGTCGAGGTACTCGCGGAGGTTGCCGCCGTCCATGTACTCGAGCACGAGCTGGGGATAATTAGTATACCGCCCCGAGACCGCGATGAGCGTAAGCAGATACGGCGAGTTGCATCTACCTCGATTCATCGATATAATGTTAAAAATATGTATAGAGTCGTACCTCTCCATGGCGTTGATCTCATTTTGAAGGCTGAAGGCAGCGGAAGATGGACCCTTCTTGACGGCCACACGCAGCCCGCGAAACGTGCCTTCGTAGACAATTCCGTAGTGGCCTTGGCCAAGTACTCGATTACTATCGACTTGGATCTCGCCCTCGGGCACCTACGACAGAGTGTACATATCGAAGAGCTGGGTTGGTTGTCGTACGTTGTCGAAGCTGGGATGCAACGCATGGTAGATGCGCTGCGGAAAGATGCGGTGGCGCAGCTTGATGGCCAGCATTAATGGCGTCTCGTTGTTCTGCACCAAATGAGGTACAGTGATGAATGCACATCATTTGTACCTGGTTGCGTGCAGTGAGGGCTGGGCCAGGTGGGTCCAGGATCTTGTTGAGAAGCTGTATGATATCACCGCGCACAGCAAGGTGCGCAAGGCTGATCCCAGACTATACAGAGTTAGCTTATGGCATATGGATGGAAATACCGAGTCAAGAAGCGTGGTGTTGGGCTGGTGACGAAGGAAAGCGACAACAACGGCACCGTGATCGTACAAGATGGCAACCGATAGAGGCGTCGAGCCGCTCTGATCAGAGACATTTATGGTATCAAGGCGAAGCGATCACGGTACTGGAATGGTTTTGCCATCATGCGAAAAGCTACGTGTCGTCAGCGGGCTTACCATCGCACCAGCGCCAAGGAGATGCGCCACGGTGCTGGAACGACCAAAACGCGAGGCAACGTGCAGCGCAGTCTCGCCATCCTACAAAGATTTCATTTCGTCAAACCAAGTCTTTGTCGCCATAGGCATGTACTTTGTCGGTTTGATTGATGCTTGCTCTCTTCGCGATGAGCAGCTCGACCACGGCGAGATGACCATTGCGAGACGCGACGTACAATGGTGTGGCTCCACTCTGCACACCCCAAATGAGTCGCGTCGTCCATCGAGTCGAGTACGTACGGTCGCTTCTTGATTGATAAGAGCTCCCTTCGCGATGAGCAGCTCGACCACGGCGAGATGGCCTTTTTGAGACGCAATGTACAATGGTGTGGCTCCACTCTGCACACACCAAATGAGTCACATCGTCCATCGAGTCGAGTATGTACGGTCGCTTCTTGATTGATACGAGCTTCCTTCGCGATGAGCAGCTCGAC
>NW_008246106.1:369808-370328 GCF_000281045.1 Saprolegnia diclina VS20 | reverse complement strand
TACCGCAGTGGATGATCGATCAAGACGATGCAGTCATCGACAATACTCGCGGCCGTTGAAGAGTTCGTTTTAGAAAGATAAGTGGTCCTTGGGCTATATCGAATGAAAAATATCTCATAACTATAAGGGTTTGTTGGCCCTTGAAGCTGTGCCGTGTGTGTTGATGGTAGTTGTTCCACCGAGAAACGCATGACAAACAGGTCGGTTGTGGCAGAGGTTGCGACGAGCCACGGATCTGCTCCACCTCCATTCGGTTAGCGATGTATGGCTACGCCGCGCGAGATTCCTCGATTCGAAGATCCTATTTCTTTTGTCAAATTCATGACGACGAATGAGAAGTGCTTTGTCACACGACTCGCCTTGCCTTTCTTTCCTGTCCACGTAGCTACACGAAACAACACAAACGCTACCTTCCGTTGCGAATGCGGCGATAATCCATTTCAGCGATATAAAATATCTAGTAAAAAATTATGGACTACTGGAACCGACCGCGCTTGGCCATGTAGTCGTGAAAGGCCAT
>NW_008246106.1:362052-364628 GCF_000281045.1 Saprolegnia diclina VS20 | reverse complement strand
CGATGATCAAATGGGAAATGAAAAGATTTTTGCATATCTTTTGCAAAGAAAGATACCGCAGTGGATGATCGATCAAGACGATGCAGTCATCGACATTACTCGTGGCCGTTGCAGTGCTCGATATAGAAGGGTAGTTAGGGTACTCCTTGGGTGTTTTGCACGTGCCAGTATTATTGTTCTTGGAGTGTATTTTATGGTTTTGTGCCCGGCTCTGCATGTCGGTGGGGAGGAGAAAAGGGTGGCGGACGTACGTGGTAGTTCTACCACCGAAAAATGTAAAACCGACACGAGGCTGTTGCAGGGAGGCTGTGACAAGCCACCAAAGATACGAGCAGCTCCAAACAACTGAGCTGGCTACAACCATCCCTTCCTTTCTCCTCCGAATGTGCCAAGACGCGCGCATGGCTTTGATTTGCAATGGCTCTTGTCCACAGTTGTGAATCTCCCATCAAATACACACAGCATGACAACCTACGACTACATTGTGCTCGGTGCGGGCTCGGGTGGCGTGTCGACAGCCCACCGCGCGGTGGCCTACGGTGCCAAAGTCCTCGTCGTCGAGCGTGGCCGCGAGAATGACGGTGCTGGCCTCGGTGGCACATGCGTCAACGTGGGCTGCGTACCCAAGAAGATCATGTTCAACGCTGCGCTCCACGCCGAGATGCTCCATTCGGCGCGCGCGTACGCGTTCAAGGGTGTGTCGGACATTCAATATGGCGCCTTTGACTGGGCGGCGATGAAAGCCAAGCGCGATGCGTACGTCACGTGGCTGAACAGTATGTACGGCGAAGGCATGCTCGAAGACAAGGTCGATCTCGTCATGGGCGCCGCCAAGTTTGTCGACAACCACACGATTGAAGTCAACGGCGAACGGTACACGGCCAAGCACATCCTCATTGCCGTCGGCGGTGTCCCGGCCCTGCCACCGATTCCCGGCATCGAACACGCGATTTCGAGCGACGGGTTCTTTGCGCTCGAGACGCAGCCCCGCAAGGTCGCGGTCGTCGGCGCCGGCTACATTGCGGTCGAGCTCGCCGGCATCTTTAACGCGCTCAAGTCGAACACGACGGTGTTTTGCCGCGGCAACCAGGTGCTGCGTACGTTTGACCCGATCGTGCGCGACCTCGTCAACACTGAGATGGAGCAGTACGTCGCTCACGATCCATACATTGATCTATCGCGACAGGTTCATTTTGATGGCATAGCGCTGGCGTGCAATTTGTGCGGGAGAGCGGCATCAATGCGATTGAAAAGGCGGGTGACGGGACGTTGACACTCCAGGCGACGGTCGCCGGTGAACCTCAGTCGTTTACCGGCTTCGAGACGGTTCTCTTTGCGATTGGGCGGACGCCCCGGACGCACGACTTGGGGCTGGAGACGACCGACATTGCACTTTCCACCGAGAAATTCATCCAAGTCGACGCCCAAGAAAACACCACTGTTCCCAACGTCTACGCGATTGGCGATGTCACGACGACCGGATGGGAGCTAACGCCGGTGGCGATTGCGGCCGGTCGTCGGCTCGCGGACCGTCTTTTCGGCAACGAGCCGAACGCGTGCGTCAACTATTCCCAGATCCCGACCGTTGTGTTTAGCCACCCGCCGATTGGTACGATTGGCTTGACCGAGGCGCAGGCCATTGCGCAGTACGGTGCGCACAACGTGACGACGCACACGAGCTCGTTCTCCAACATGTTTTATGCCATGTGCGCCGAGAAGGATAAGGTGCAAACCGCGATGAAGCTCGTGTGCATCGGCGTCGAAGAAGCTGTCGTCGGCGTTCACGTCGCGGGCCTCGGCGCCGACGAGATGATCCAGGGCTTTGGCGTTGCCGTCAAAATGGGCGCATACAAGTCGGACTTTGACAATATTGTCGCGATCCACCCGACGGCGTCAGAAGAGCTCGTGACGATGCCCGCGTGGGGCAAGATCAAGGACGTTGTGACTCTGCCGCTTGGTACCGCGCGCAAGCCGCCGACGCTTCTCAAGCCGCCGGTTGGCAACTAAGATTCTAGTACAGTCGACAGACGACGTATCTTGACATCAGGCAAGAGCTGCGTCGGCATGCAAATGTGATAACTACTGGTAATTAAAAAAGTGTCAAGAGGGATGCACACAATGTTGTGTACTGCAGGACATTGCGAGATGGAACACCCGATCGCAAAGGTCGCAAGGCTGCGTGGATACGCAAAGTTTGTTCAAGGAAAAAACTCTACAGTATTGATCGTCCTCGACACCTAATGCGACGCTACGACTCACCTTGCCTTGCTGGCTGCCCACGTACCTACGAAAGAACACTAGAATGCGTTCCGTTGCTTCACCCGAGTCGTACGAGGCCAAAAGGAATAGGGCTCCATTTGTTACAGACGGTGAGGTTGTCCGTAGATTGGCTGGGTGTACTGACTGTGCGCGCCTTGCGGGGCCTGTTGGCAGTCGTCAGCACCTCGACTGTCGCTTGCGGGTGCCTGTGCTGGCCTCAATGCGCATGTTGCGGGATACTACGGCCTTGAGGGCCCAAAGTTTCACGCATGCCGGCGATAATCCATTTCAGCGATATAAAATATCTAGTAAAAAAT